>NC_043703.1:107665026-107671311 GCF_006229205.1 Suricata suricatta | reverse complement strand
TTGACATTGCTGCTATGAACATTGGGGTACATGTGCCCCTATGCATCAGCACTTCTGTATCCCTTGGGTAAATCCCTAGCAGTGCTATTGCTGGGTCATAAGGGAGTTCTATGGATAGTTTTTTGAGGAACCTCCACAGTTTTGCTATTTTATGTATAACTGAAAATAGGTGTCCTGAATTTCATTCTGAAGATATGGCAGATCCTAGGAAAATTCTCTAAATGGGGTCTGAAATATCCTGACACCACCATGTAATACCTTTTTCTTATAGGCCAAGCTACTGGTCTATTACCTATTGTGCAAGATATACCAAGCTTTGCATATCCCTTCACAGAGACAAATTGCATATCTGGAATATGGGAGAAGAATGTCAGTCATCTGTAAATCCCTTTATTTAGAAATGTTAATTATTTTTCTTATATATGTTCCTATAAACATTTTTAGGGAAAATGTTGCTTTGTGTCCCAAATAACAAAAAATAACAGAGGATACTGTGTGCTATTACCATACAACAAGAAGATACAATGCCTTTTAGAGATGCTAAGATTCATCAGTGGAATTCTCCATTACAGATGGTCCCTGATATAAGATGGTTCAACTTATGATTTTTTGACTTTATGATGGTGCAGAAGTAATATACATTCCATAGAAACCATACTTCAAATTTGGAATTTTGACCTTTTCATGAGCTAGTGATACATGGTACTATATGTGATGCTGGGTGGTAGCAGCCAGGCACAGCTCCCAAGTAGCAACATGACACATTCACCACCATTCTGTACCCATACAACCATTGTGTTTTTCACTTTCAGTACAGTATTCAATAAATTACATGAGATATTCAACACTTTATTAGAACATAGGCTTTGTGTTAGGTCATCTTGCCCAACTCTAAGCTAATGTAAGTATTCTGAACATGTTTAAGGTAGGCTAGGCTTAAGCTATGATGTTTGGTAGGTAGGTGTATTAAATGCATCACTGACTTAAGGTATTTTCAACTTACAATAGGTTTATCAGGATGTAACCCCATCAGAAGTCAAGGAAAATCTCTATAAAGTTCCCCATCAACATTTCTCCTAATGTTTTGGAGTTTGCTGATGAAAGCTGCCTAGATTATTATTTAATTAGGGGTAGTGAAAGTGTGATCTTCTGATACTGTCATTTCTTCTACAGTTATAGGCTGGAATTTTTCTATACACATAAAAAAAATTCCATACTAGTTATTTGATTACCCTGAAAGGCTAAGTAAATACTTGATTAGTTCCCTATATTTACCAGTTTCCAGACCCATAAATTAAGCTATCAATCTGCAGTAGGGACCACTATTTTGGTAGTAGGGGGAAGGGGCAGAGGTCAAATGCATATTTTAAATGTTTAATGTGTTTCAGTCCATTGTGGTTGTCAAAAGTTCAGAAATAACAGTAAAACCAATGAATCAGCAAAGTAGTAAACAGTAAAAGTTTATTGTGCACACACCAAAAAGAAAGTTTCAGACCAAAGGCACTCAAACCAAAACATGGAATGAGATGCAGGGGTATATTATTATAGAGCAGCTTATATAGTGAGAAAGCAGTGACATTTTATTCTTCACAGTGATTGGTTATAATACTAAAATTTTCTTAAATGCTAGGGAATTGCTGAGTGGTTACTTTATGTAGACCCTGGGAAAAAGTTCAAGTTTTACTTAGGATTTCCACAGGCAAAAGCAAGAAATGACCCAGGTAAAGTCAGTCTTGCAAAATAAGCTAAATTAACCTTTGCTGGTATGAAGAGATTGATTTTGTCTGTTGAGAGGATTTTCTTTTTTTCTAATGTTTACTTATTTTGAGAGAGAAAGAACAGGGGAGAGACAGAGAGAGAGGGAGACACAGAATCCAAAGCAGGCTCCAGGCTCTGAGCTGTCTCCTATGCAGGGCTCAAACTCACAAACTGAGATGATGACCTGAGCTGAAGTCAGACACTTAAGTGACTGAGCCACCCAGACACCCCCTCTTTTTTTAAATGCTTGGTTATTTTTCAAAGGGAGAAAGACAGAGCATGAATTGGGGAGGGGCAGAAAGACAGACAGACAGACAGACAGACAGACAGACATAGAACCTGAAGCAGGTTCCAGGCTCTGAGCTGTCAGCACAGAGCCCCAGGGGCTTGGACTCACAAACTGTGAGATCAGGACCTAAGCCGAAGTTGGATATCAACAGACTGAGCCACTCAGGCACCCCAGTTGAGGGAATTTTCAAGACTGGTCTCCCATTTGTTTTTTATTTTAATATGGTCAATATTCTTTTGGATGGTCAGGTTTTATACATCCAATTAAGTTTTTCAGAAAGTAATTTTGGCAACTGTATCAAAAGCTTTTTAATATCATGACTTAAAATTTCACTTTTGTAATACATATATAGAAATGTCCATCACATTGTTAGCATAAAATGAATCATCTTAAATGCCTATTTGGGAAATTACTGACTAAATTACAGTACATCCAAATATTAGACTACTATGTAAGCCATTAAAAATCATAATTATCAGAATCTGGTTCCAGATGGAGTGAGCACACTGTTCCTGGTCCCACTGCATGCAGCTAAAAATCCTAGGAAGAATGTACAGAGTAGCTATTTGAAGACTCTGGAAAGTAAATAGCGTCAGACAGATTGAGGAAGACGACCAGAATCTGAAGTAAAAAGTAAAAAAGCTGTTAAAACAAATGAAAAATAGTAAGTCTCAAAAATAAATAGGAAACAGGAAAAACACATAAAGAACTCAAAAATAAAGTAACCAATTTTTTTAAGCTCACTGATGGCTTCAATAATAGAATTGAGATGAAAAAGGAAAGAGTGAATGAGTTGCAAGACAATCAACAGAAAATATCCAATGAACAACAAAAAATTACTGAAAAAGAATAATAAAGAGAACCTAAGGGACCTCTGAGACAATGTCAAAGTCTAAAATTCATAACATTAGTCTTGGGCTACCTGGGTGGCTCAGTTGGTTGAGCATCTGACTCTTAATTTTGGCTTTGAGCCCTTGTTAAGCTTTGCACTGAGCATGGAACCTGCTAAGGATTAATTCTCATTCTCTCTCTTCCCTCTCCCTCTTCCCTCTCCCTCTTCCTTCCCCCCCCCTCTACTTCCCCTCTTCCCTGCTTACACTAAAATAAAAATTTTAAAGAAAGAAAAATTATTTTAAAAAGAGTACAATGCTGAAAAAATAGTTTATAGCAGGGTTGTCAACAATAGCCAAATTATGGAAAGAGCCCAAAATGTCCATCAACTGATGAATGGATAAAGAAGATGTGGTTTATATATATATGGAGTATTACTCAGTGATCAAAAAGAATGAAATCTTGCCATTTGCAACAATATGATGGAACTAGACTGTATTATGCTAAGTGAAATAAGTCATAAAAAGATAAATATTGTTATGATTCCACTCATATGTGGAATTTAAGAAACACCACAGATGAACATAGGGGAAAGGAAGGAAAATAGATAAATACTGAGAGGGAGGCAAATTTTAAGAGACTCTTAAATACAAAGAACAAACTGAAGGTTGCTGGAGAGGAGGTGAGTGGCAGGATGGGCTAACTAGGTGATGGGCAACTGGGTGGCTCAGTCAGCTAAGTGTTCAACTCTTGGTTTCAGCTCAGGCCATGATCTCACGATTTCATGAGTTCAATCCCTACACTTAGCTGTTGTGCAGGCAGCACAGAGCTTGCTTGGGATTCTCTTTCTCCTTCTCTCTGCCTCTCCCCAACTTGTGCTGTATCTGTTTCTCTCAAAATAAACAAACTTTTAAAAGAAAGAATGGTGTCTTCTTAAATCTCTTTCATAAGTTTTCTATAGTTTTCATCATATAGGTCTTTTACATCCTTGGTTAGGTTTACTCCTAGGTATTTGATAGTTTTTCATGCAATCGCGAATGGGATCAGTTTCTTGATTTCTCTTTCGGCTGCTTCATTTTTGGTGTATAGGAATGCAATTGATTTCTGTACAGTGGATGGACCTTGAGGGTGTCATGCTAAGTGAAATAAGTCAGGCAGAGAAGGACAGATACCATATGTTTGCACTCATAGGTCTAACTGGAAATTTTCAGAATGATCTAGCTTCAAGAAAAGCAAGCAGTTAGTAGTGCTTAAGAAAAATTGATTCAGTATCTAATGGATAGTTGATACCTGTCACAACACAGCATTTTATATACTGTTAAGTGAAACTGCAATACAATCTAAGTTTATTTTGGGAGTGTTTGCTGTATAATTGGATTTAATGAAATGTTTAGAGGTGCAGTAGGCATGCCTTTGAGTAGATAATGAAAGAAAATGCAAAATGCTAATTGATTCATGATGTGGTTTCATCTTAGCCTGGGCAAACCATGCAGTATTTAATACATAGTAGCAGAATATTTACTACTGAAGCTTGAAAAGATGTGAGTTCTTTGTGTGCAATCTTTCATGTATGCATGTGAGAGGGTTATCTTTTTTTAAATATTTTTACATTGTAGTACTTGTTTTCCTTGTTGGTGGTATTTGCTTATTTAATACATTCCGTCAGGGACAGAAATTACATGCTGTGTTTTTCCCCTAGGAAGTGTGTCTTGGGCTTTTCCCTTATTATTTTCTTTACTTTTTTTTTCTTTTTTCCTCTTCGTTTTTTGGTGGTGGGGGTAGTTATGTTTAAATGAAGTTGCTTTTACAGCACCAAAGACTTAATCATCCATTTCCTATATAAAAGGTAACTACTTTTTTGCATGGACCTCAAGTATACTGTAGTATAGAGGGGGAATTTAAGGAAAGGTATTAAGCAGGCTGTGTTTTAGCTTATGGGCAAGTAATAAATTGTATCATGTGTCCTGAATGTATCATAGATAAGCTGCTATATAATGATTGCCACTTCAGATAGCTGTGAAATTAGGTGATTAACTAGTTGTTACATAACCTTCTAATTTCTGTATAAGTCTAATTACATGAAATAGAAGTTGGGGTTTTGATTTTTTACTTTGCTTTTCTGTTTGGAGTGTCATTGTAACTACTGTATTGTAAATGATGGAAAATAAATGCATATGTTAAAAAAACTGACACAATGTTATACGTTAATTATATCTCAATAAAGCTACAAAAAAGGTAAAAAAAAATAAAAGAAAGAAAGAAAAAGCAATCTCCCAAGGGAAATTCAAAACACAAATAAATAAATAAGTGGATGATGGGCATTAAGGATGGCACTTTTTGGGATGAGCACTGGGTACTGTATTTAAAAGATGAATCACTGGGTTCTACTCCTGAAACCAATACTATACTGGTATTGTCTCCCAACAAACAAAAGTCCAGGGCCAGAAGGCTTCACAGGTGAATTCCACCAGACATTTAAAGAAGAAGTTAATACCTATTCTTCTCAAACTATTCCAAAAAACAGAAAGGGAAGAAAAACTTGCAAATTCATTCTGTGATGCCAGCATTACCCTGATACCAAAACCAGACAAGACTTCACTAAAAAAAGTATAGGCCAATATCCCTCATGAACATAGATGCAGAAATTCTCAATAAAATACTAGAATCAAATGAAAACAGTACATTAAAAGAATCATTCACCATGATCAAGTGGGATTTATTCCTGGGCTATAAGAGTAGTTCAATATTTGCCAATCAAACAATATGATACACCACATTAATAAAAAGAAAGGATAAGAACCATATGGTCCTTTCAATACACGCAGAAAAGGGATTTGACAATGTACAACATCCATTCATGATAAAAACCCTCAACAAAGTATGGTTAGAGGGAACAAACCTCAACATCATAAAGGCCATATATGAATAACCCACAGCTAATATTATCCTCAATGGGGAAAACATGAGAGCCTTTCCCCTACATAGTCAGGAACAAGGGAAGGATGCTCATTCTCACCATTATTTTTGGGGGGGGGGGAGGATTCAGTCATTTCTCTTTTTTTTCCTTTTTTTATAGTTTATTGTCAAGTTAGTTTCCATATAACACCCAGTGCTCATCTCAACAAGTGCCTTCCTCCATGCCAATTACCCATTTTCCCCTCTCCCCATCTCCCATCAACCTTCAGTTTGTTCTTTTTTTTTAATTTAAAAATTTTATTTTTTTTACTTTATAAAGTTTCATATTTTTTTAACATATGCAATTATTTTCCATCATTTACAATACAGTAGTTGCAATGACACTCCAAACAGAATAGCAAAGTAAAAAATCAAAACACCAACTTCTGTTTCATGTAATTAGACTTATACAGAAATTAGAAGGTTAAGTAACAACTAGTTAATCACCTAAT
>NC_043703.1:107611691-107664926 GCF_006229205.1 Suricata suricatta | reverse complement strand
GTAAATATTCTGCTACTATATATTAAATACTGCATGGTTTGCCCAAGCTAAGATGAAACCACATCATGAATCAATTAGCATTTTGCATTTTCTTTCATTATCTACTCAAAGTCATGCCTACTGCACCTCTAAACATTTCATTAAATCCAATTATACAGCAAACACTCCCAAAATAAACTTAGATTGTATTGTAGTTTCATTCAGTTTGTTCTTAGTATTTAAGAGTCTCTGTGGTTTTCCTCCTTCCCTCTCCTTAACTATTTTTCCCCTTCCCCTCCCTCATGGTCCTCTGTTAAGTTTCTCCTGTTCCACATATGAGTGAAAACATATGGTATCTGTCCTTCTCTGACTTAGCGTAACACCCTCAAGCTCCATTCGCATTGCTACAAATCACCATTACTTTTTTAACATAGAACTGGAAGTCCTAGCCTCAGCAATCAGACAACAAAAGAAATAAAAGGCATCTGAACTGGAAAGGAAGAAGTCAAACTGTCAGTATCTGCCGATGACATGATACTCTATATAGTAAACCCAAGGGACTCCACCAAAAAAAAAAAAAGCTGCAATACATGAGTTCTGTAAAGTCACAGGACACAAAATCAATGTACAAAATCTATTGTATTTCTATATACTATAATGAAGCAGCAGAAAGAGAAATCAAGGAATCAATCCCACTGGCACTTGCACCAAAACCTAGAAGATACCTAGGAATAAATGTAACCAAAGACGTAAAATATCTATACTCTCAAACTATAAAACACTAATGAAAGAAACTGCAGATGACAGAAAGAAATGGAAAAACATTCCACACTCACAAACTGGAAGAACAAATATTGGTAAAATGTCTCTATTACCCAAAGCAATCTATAGTTTTAATGCCATCTCTATCACAATACAAATGCCATTTTTCACAGAACTAGAACAAGCAATCCTAAAATTTGTATGGAACCACAAAAGACCCCGAGTAGCCAAAGCATCCTTGAAAAAGAAAAGCAAAGCTGGAGGCATCACAAATTCCAGGCTTCACATTATATTATAAAGCTGTAGTGATCAAGACAGTAGGACACAGTACTGGCAACAAAAATAGACTGGCACAAAACAGAGCACAATTAGAAACCCCAGAAATGAACTCACCACTATATGGTCAATTAATCTTTAACAAAACAGGAAAGAATATCCAATGGAAAAAAGACAAATTTCAACAAATGGTTTTGGGAAAACTGGACAACAACACGCAAGAGAATAAAACTGGACTGGTTCCTTACACCATACAGAAAAATAATTTCAGAAGAGATGAAACACCTAAATTTGAGACAGGTAACCATTAAAATCCTACAAGAGAACACCTAGGCAATAACCTTTTTGATGCTGATCATAGTAACTTCCTACTAGATATGTCTCCTGAGGCAAGGGGAAAAAAAGCAAAAATAAACTATTGGGACTTCATGAAAATAAAACATTCTGCACAGCAAAGGTAACAATCAGCAAAACTAAAAGGCAACCTATAGAATGGGAAAAGGCATTTGCAAATGATATATCTGATAAAAAAGTTAATATCCAAAATATATTAAAGAACTTACAAACTCAACACCCAAAAAACAATCCAGTTTAAGAAATGGGTAGAAGACATGAACAGACATGTTTCCAAAGAAGACATACAGATGGCTAACTGATGCACAAAAAGATGTTCAACATCACTAATCATCAGAGAAATAGAAGTCAAAATCATCCATACCTGACACCTGTCAGAATGGCTAAAATGAACAACTTGGCAAACAACAGATGTAGGCGAGGATGTGGAGAAGGGGGTCTCTTTCACACTACTGGGAATGCAAACTGGTACATCCATTCTGGAAAACAGTATGGAGGTTCCTCAGAAAGTTAAAAATAGAACTGCCCTATGATCCACCAATTGTACTACTAGGTATTTACCCAAAGGACACAAACATACTAATTCAAAGGGATACATACACTCTGATGTTTACAGCAGCATCATCAATGATAACCAAATTATGGAAAGTGTCCAAATGTCCTTCAACTGATGAAGAAGTTGTAGCATATATATATATATATATATATATATATATATATATATATATATATACACACAACAGACTATTACTCAACTGTAAATGATAATGAAATCTTGCCATTTGCAACCATGTGAATGGAGCTAGAGAGTATTATGCCAAGCAAAACAAGTCAGTCAGAGAAAGACAAGTACCATATGATTTTACTCTTATGTGGATTTAAGCAACAAAACAAATGAACACAGAGGGGGAAAAGAGGCAAACCAAGAAACAAATTCTTAACTAGAGAGAACAAAATGATGGTTACTAAGTGGACAAGGAGATGGATTAAAGAGGTGATGGGTATTAAGGAGGGTACTTGTGATGAGCCTGGGTGTTGTATGTAAGTGATAAATCACTATATTATTTACCTGAAACAAACACTGCACTGTATTTTAACTAGCTGAAATTTAAATAAAACTTGGGGAAAAAATAAATGTTTTGTAGGATTTACATGTGAAGCCATCTGTTCCTGGACTTTGTTTTGAGAGTTTTAGAGTATGGTTTAAATACTGCTTACAGTAACTAAAGAAGATGAAAATAAATGGAGACACATACCATGTTTATGAACTAAAAAACTCAATATGGTACACATATCAGTTGTCTTCTGATTGATCTAAAGACTTAACACATTTTTTTGATGAGAACTTTATTTTTTTTATAATAGTTTATTGTCAAATTGGTTTCCATATAACACCCAGTGCTTCTCCCAACAAGTGCCCCCACCCCATGACCACCACCCCCTTCCACCGTCCCCCTCCTCCTTCAGCCCTCGGTTCATATTCAGCATTCAATAGTCTCTCAGGTTTTGCATCACTCTCTCTCCCCAACTCTCTTTCCCTCTTCCCCTCCCCCTGGTCCTCCATTAGGTTTCTCCTGTTCTCCTGCTAGACCTATGAGTGCAAACATATGGTATCTGTCCTTCTCTGCCTGACTTATTTCGCTTAGCATGACACCCTCCAGGTTCATCCACTTTCCTACAAATGGCCATATGTCATTCTTTCTCATTGCCATGTAGTACTCCATTGTGTATACATACCACATCTTGATCCATTCATCAAGTGATGGACATTTAGGCTTTTTCCATGTTTTGGCTATTGTAGAAAGTGCTGCTATGAACATTGGGGTACATGTGCCCCTATGCATCAGCACTTCTGTATCTCTTGGGTAAATCCCTAGCAGTTCTATTACTGAGTCATAGGGAAGCTCTATTCATAGTTTTTTGAGGAACCTCCATATTGATTTCCAGAGCGGCTGCACCAGTTTACATTCCCACCAACAGTGTAGGAGGGTACCCATTTCTCCACATCCTCGCCAGCATCTACAGTCTCTTGATTTGTTCATTTTAGCCACTCTGACTGGTGAAGACAACACATTTCTAATAGAAATCACAGAAAGATTCTGTGTAGATATAGACAAGCTTATTCTAAAATTTATATAAAAGGACAAAGGAACTAAAAAAGCAAAAACAATTTTGAAGAAGGGAAATAATGTTGGAAAAATCATGCATGATCTTAAGACTTTTTCTAAATCAAGAGCTAGCAAGCATTTTCTGTAAAGGGCCATTTAGTAAATGTTTTAGGTTTTGCAAATCATACAGTCCCTGTGACAGCTATGTAAGTTGCTGTTATAATAAAACAGCAGCCATTTGATAATATGGAAATAAATGGGTGTGGGTGTGTTCCAGTAAAACCTTATTTACAAAAATGGGCATCACTTTAATTTCTTCCCATGGACTATGATTTGCCCTTCCCTTCTCTAAATCTATACTAATTAAGAAACTGTGGTATTAGCAACAGAACAGATAACAGAGATTAATAACCCTGTATAGAGAATCCAGAAATAAGCCTATGCAAATATGTCCCATTGATTTCTGACAAATGTACAAATGCCATCCAGTGAAGAAAGAGTATTCTTCAATACTTAGAACAACTGGGCACCTTATGTATAAAAGCAATGAGCCCCAAACTAAACCTCACAGAGTATTCAAACTTAACACTAAAGGTATCATACATCAAAATATAAAATGTAAAACTATAAAACACTCCAAAGAAAACATTTAAGTAAATCTTCATGATCTGGTATTAGTCTAAGAATCCTCAGGACTGACACTAAAAGTACGATCCATAAAAAAACAAATTTGACAAGCTGGACTTCATCAACTTTTGCTCTTCAAAGGATACTGTTAAGAGCATGAAATGACAAGCTGTGCACTAGGAGAAAATATTTGCAAGCCCCATAATAGATGAAGGATTTGTGTCCAGAATATATAAAGAACTCTCACAACTCAACAATAAGAAAACATTAACAACAAGAAAACTCAATTAAAACAGGCAAAAGACTTGACTCAAAGACTCTAATAAGGAGATACATGAATGACAAATAAGCATTTGAGGAAATATTCAACATCAGCAGCCATGAGGAAAATACAAAATTAAAACCATGAAAGCCACCCCTGCATACCTATTAAAATACCTATAAAAAAAAAAAAAGGGTGCCTGGGAGGCTGAGTCAATTAAGCATCCAACTTCAGCTCATGCCACCATCTCAAGGATCCTGAGTTTGAGCCCCGCATCAGGCTTTGTGCTGACAGCTCTGCTTCAGGTTCTGTCTCCCTCTCTCTGCCCACCCCTGACTCTCAACAACCCCCCCAACCCTCGGCTCAGTCTCCCTCTCTCAAAAATAAACATTGAAAAAAAATTTAATCTAGAATAAAAAGACACTTATAATACTAACCACTAGTTAGGATGCATAGCAACTGTACCTTTCATACCTTGCTGGTGAGATTACAAAAATGGTACAGCTATCCTGGGAGAAAATTTAGCCGTTTCCTAAAAAGTTAAACATATATTTACAATATGAGCCAGCTACCATATTCTTACATATTTACACTAGAAATATGAAGCCTTTTATCACACAAAACCCTGTATATGAATGGTCATTTTATTCATAGTTGCCAAAACCTAGGAAAACAAATATTCCTTAAAAAGTGAGTAAAAAACTGGAATACCTATTTGGTGAAATACTGCTCAGCAATAAAAAGTAAATTATTGATACATGTAACATCTTTGATGAGTATCAAGAACATTATCCTGAGTGACAGAGCCAGTCACAAATTTTTACCTAGATTACAACTACATGATATTCTTGAAGTCAAGCTATAATTATGAAGGAGCAAAATTAGTGGTTCCTAGGCTTACTAAGGGAGAGTATGACTGTTAAGTATGAGGGACTTTTTTTTGGCGTGCTGAAACTATTTTGTATTCTAATTGTGATAGCAGTAACACAAATCTATATATCTGTTAAATTCATAGAATCTAGATCTTATTTTTTTTTAAGATTTTTATTTTTAGGTCCTCTCTATATCCAACGTGGGGCTCAAATTCATGACCCTGAGACCAAGAGTCCCATGCTCTGGGGTGCCTGGGTGGCTCAGTCAGTTAAGCTCTGACTCTTGATCTTGGCTCAGGTCATGATCTCATGGTCTGAGACTGCCTGCCCTGCATTTGGGCTCTGTGCTGTGTGGAGCTTGCTTGGGGTTCTCTCTCTCTCTCTCTCTCTCCCCTGCCCCCTCCAAATAAATAAATAAACTTTAAAAATAGAAAAAAAATGTGTCACACGCTTTCCTGACTGAGCCAGCCGAGTGCCCCTAAAATCTACATCTTTATTTTTGTCTTGTCTGTTTTTGTTTATTTTGAGAGAGAGAGACAGAGTGTGAGAGGTCAGAGAGAGACAATGAGACACAGAATCTGAAGCAGACTCCAGGCTCTGAGCTATCAGCACAGAGCCCCAGGCAGGGCTCAAACTCACAAACCCTGAGATTCTGACCTAAGCTCAAGTCAGATGCTTAACCAACTGAGCCATCAGCCAATCTACATCATTAAAAGTCCATATTAATGTATAATAATTTATATGCAAAATGTAACAAAAACTGTATGAGAGCTATATAAGATTTTATAATATAGTATTATCCTAGCTTTATTTAAAAAGATGCTTAAGTACAGAAGCTAATTATCCAGGTGAGAACTCTGAAGATCTGAATTATGTTTTTTTTCCTTTGTTTTTGAATTTTTCTATAGTAATAGATTACTTTTAAAATTAGGAAAAAAGAATTTATTTAATAGGAAATTTTTTTACCATTCATTCTAATCTTGTAATACCCCAGTAGAGTGTCATATTTTGTTTCTACTTCCTTTGAAAATCGTATATGTAAAATATTTTATTTGTATCTTAAATTTGAATTTAATTGCTCTTCAAAATGTCCTCTAAGTTACTTATTGATGGGAAAATGGAAAAAAATCTGACATATTAACCCTATAATTTTCTTTTTAATCCTTTTTCCAATAAAAAAAACAACAGACAAGTACTTGACAGAAGAAATGAACTTGAAAAAGACACCTGTGCTGAATCTTTGAGGACTAAGACCTGTAATGAAGAAGGTAATGGTATCCAAGTTACTCAAAGTACTTAAAGCATAACAGAATAACAGTATTATAGCTGGCAAGAGCTTTTAGTAAATGAATAAAGCTAAGAAATCCCTGAGCATGTCTAGTTGGTGTGTTGTAAGACAGTTCTTGGCAAATATAATGTAAAATATGAATTCAGCTGATTATAACAAAGGCTTAATTATAATGATTATACAAATACATTTGGGGATCTTCTTAAAATACTGATTCTCACTGAATAGGTCTTGAGTGAAGCCCATGATTCTGAATTTCTAAGAACCTCCCAGTGATGTGTATACTGCTGGTATAGAGGTTACACTTTGATAAGCCAGGTTCTGAAGATCACTGAGAAAAATGGCTTCCTTTTTACCTAATTTAGTAAGAAAAAAAATGTACGCAGTAGGTTAGACTGTATGTGGCAGCATGAAGAGGTAGCAGAGCAATCCCTTCTGGCCCGGATATTCAGCTGAGCAGACGGCCTTCAAGGATGAGAATTTCAACATGGAGAAGAAATCGTATGAGAATTTATAAAGAAAATACAAATAACACATAGATGACTATGTGTGAAGAGACAAAAGTAATTAATATTTGAATGTTCTCACTGTGTTCCCTTTTCACTATCCCCTAAAGATGAATCTTAACTTGGCCTATTTATTTTCTTACCTTTCTCTCTCACAAATGGATCATCGCTGTTTAACTAAGTCTTTGAGATTTTGAAATGCCAAATTTGGGACAAAAAAGGAAACAGAGAAGGACAAGAGAGACATGCGAAATTAAGAGACTATATGGAGGGGTTTTTTTTGGGTTTTTTTGTTTGTTTCTGCATAGCCCAGAGAATGAAGTGCGTGAGAGCAACTTCAGCATCTGAGGGACGTGGACAGGAAAGAAAAAGAACTTTTAAGAACTACTGTATAGTACCAGGCATATAGCCCTTTCTTTACTGTTGTTGTTTTAAAAACTGTGGTCTACCAAGGATATATCACAAGGCCTATGTATGGTCCCAGCACCAACCCAGAATACTATTACTTCAACTCTTTTGTTGTCCTCATTTATAAAATCAAATTTGAACCGAACGATTCTCATTAAAGATGAACAGTTGAATAAGCAATTTAGAGCAATGATTTTGGCATTAGTAGTTTAAAGATACATTATTCTATGTAGGAGAAAAATGGCATTTTCCAATTTTGTTTCCTTTGAATTTAAAGAAGAATGTGGAGTTTACAGTATTCAACATGGCTAGTGGCTAGTTGATGGTTACTAACTAGCAAGTCGGCAGAATAGGGCTCCAGCCCTCATTCCACCACATACCCCATAAACACCTATTTGGCAACTATCTACAAACCAAAGTACCATGGTGGGGGCTTCAGAATCTGGGAATAAAGTTGCAAGAGCACAGTGGAGCCCAAGACAGAGGACTCTGAGAAAGTATACCCCTCCCCAGGACCTGACCACAGACCCAGGAGGAGCTCTAGCACCCTGTTTACATGGCTCTGGCCCTACTCATCGTTTGTCATGCTACCAGCCTTGCCCACTAATGGGCCTGGCAGGAAGGTCATGTGACTGTGACCCCAGTAACAGGCCCACTGACTGTAGACCCAAATGCAGACCTAGCAGCAACCCCATATCCAGCTTCAACTGCTCAAGTGTGATCCCAGAGGCAGTCTGGTCCACCCAGGGACCTGGGAGGACACATGCCAATCTGTGTCCCAAGTAACAGGCCTGCCAACTGTGGACTCATAAGTAGCCTGACCACTTGGGTAAGCACCACAAGCTATGCCTGCTGATGCCCCCAGTAATAAATCAGCCGACCAGTAACCTAACGATGGACCTGGAAGCAGCCCCATGACCTGGTCCTGTTTCTGCTCCACTGCGATCCTGGAGGCAGGCTTGTCTATCTGGGGACCCGCAGGTGTAGGTCTTTCCCTGCCAAAAACACTCTGTAAAGAATGAAGAGGTTCCTGCTCCTTTAGTTGCACAGACACCAGTACAAGGCTATAGAGTCACAAAGAATCAGGCAAACACAGTACCACGAAAGGAAACAAAAAGTTCCAGTCACCAGTCCCAAAGAAATGGACATCCACAAACTGCTTGACAAAGAATTCCCCCCACCAAAAAATCACCTACAGAAAGTTCAATGAAAACAAACAAACAAACATAAATAATAAAGGGCCCAATGAGAGGCATCTGGGTGGCTCAGTCGCTTAAGTGTCCAACTCTTGACTTCAGCTCAGGTCATGATCTCACAGTTCATGAGATCAAGCCCTGCATCGGGCTCTGCACTGACAGTGTGGAGTATGCACGCTTGGATTCTCTCTTCTCCTCCTCTCTCTCTCTCTGCTCCAACCCCACTCACTCCCTCTCAAAATAAGTAAAAACTGAAAAAAAAAAAAGTTCAATGAGTTAAAAGAGAACACAGATAACTAAAGGAACTTAGGAAAACAACACATGAACTCAAAAAAAAAAAAAAAAACATTAAAACCACCTAGAAATCCAGAGCTGTAGAATGATAAAACTAAAAATTCCAGTAACTTCAACAGCAGAATCAATTAAGCAGAAAAAACAATCAACAAACCCAAAGACAAGTCATTTGAAATTCTAAATTTAGAAAAAAAAAAAAAAGAAAAGAGTGAGGGGTACCGAGGTGGCTCAGTTAAGCATCTAACTTCTGCTCAGGTCATGATCTCATGGTTCATGAGTTCAAGCCCCACATCAGGCTCTCTGTTGTTGGCATGAAGCCCACTTCAGAAGCTCTGTGCCACACCCTCCCCAACACAACTTTAAAAAAAAGTGCAAAAGTGAAGAAACCCTATGGGACTTAATATGATATCCCAAAAAAACAATACGTATAATACAGGTGTCCCAGAAGAACAGAAAGGGCGGGGGGGTGGGGGAGGACCAAAACTTAAAACAATGGTTGTAACATCTCAAATCTAGGCAGAAAAATGAACATCCAAATTTGTGAAGCCCAAAAGTTCCCAAAAGGTTCAACTAAATTGTCTAAAGTTAAAAAACAGAATTTTCACAGCAGCAAGAGAAAATGACTTGCCACACACAAGGGACCATATAAGGATCAGCACCTAAGACTATCAGTGGACTTCTCAGCAGAAACTGTGAAGTAAAACGACAGTGGGATGAAGGGTATGTGGGTGTCTCAGTTGGTTAAGTGTCCAGCTTCAGCTCAGGTCATGATCTCACGGCTTGTGATTTGGCTCCGCATTAGGCCCTGTGCTGACAGCTCAGAGTCTGTAGCCTGCCTCAGATTCTCTGTTTTCCTCTCTCTCTGCCCCTCTCCTGCTCACACTCTTTTTCTCACTCTCAAAACTAAATACACATTAAAAAAAGTTTTTTTTTTAAAGGGTGGGATGATATATTCAAGGCACTGGAAGAAAAAAAAATACAAACAAAGAATACTTTACCTGGCAAAACTGTATTTTAAGAATAAACAAGAGAGTCTCCCAAACAAAACCTGAAAGGTATATTACACTAGATGTGCTTATAATAAATACTAAAAGTAGTTTAGGTTGAAACCAAAAAAAAGGTAAAAATAACATGAAAGTATAAGAACTGTCACTGTTAAAGCAATTTCTGTAATAGTGGCACTTTTAACACTAGTATACAAAATTAAGACCAACATACTAAGAATAACTATAACCACTAAAATGGAACACAACATAGGAAGAATTAAAATCCAGGATCAACTCCAAGTTTATGTGAGAGAATAAGTGTACACATCCTGTACATAACTAAAAGTAAGTTGTTATTAGTTTAAAACAGACTGCCTTAACTAGAAAATGTTTGATGTGACTCCAGTCACATTTGGAAACTAAGAAAACCAAAGGTACAATAGATACATCAAAGATAAAGAGAAAAGAGTCAAAGCATATGTGCTGCTGTGCTGCAAATAATCATCAAATAAAAGCAAGCTGAAGAAACAAAATCACTACAAAACAGACAGAAAACAGTTAATGAAATGGTAATAGTCTTTTCCTGTCACAGTAATTACCTTACAAGTAAATGGATTCAACTCTTCACTCAAAAGATAGTGTGGCTGAATGGATTAAAAATAAAAGACTCAACTAACTCTATGCTGTCTACAAGAGACTCACTTTTAATTTAAAGACACACAAATAGTCTTAAAGTGCAGGGTGGTGAAAGCTATTCCATGCAAATGGTGACCCAAAGAGGAGTCATTATGGTAGACAAGAGAGACTTTACCTGAGAAAGGATCATGAGCCAAAGACATTACATAACAATAAAAGGATCCATTTATCAGGATGACTTAATTATAAATAAACATGCACCCAACATCAACTATGAACCTATCGATATATATTAATACATAAAGCAAACATTTATAGATATGAAGATAGAAGTAGACAGCAATAAAATAGTATACTTCAGTATCTACCTCTTTATAATGTAAAGATCATCCACACACAAATGCAATAACAAAATAGCAGAACTGAAAGACACTACAGACCAAAGGGAAACTGAACACATATAGAACATTTCACTCAAAAACAGAATACCCCTTCTTTTAAGTGTGCACGAAACATTCTCAAGGATAGATCACATACTAGTTCAGAAAACAACTCTTAAATTTAAAAAGACTGGATCATTTCAAGTATCTTTTCTTATCACAATAGAATGAAATTAGAAATTAATAATATTTTTGTGTAAGGTTTAAGAAAGTGATCCAGTTTCATTCTTCCCCATGTCACCATCCAATTTTCCCAACAACATTTGTTGAAGAGACTATCTTTTTTCCATTGGATACTCTTTCCTGCTTTGTTGAAGATAAATTGACTATATAGCTGTGGGTCCATTTCTGGATTTTCTGTTCTGTTCCATTGTTTCCACCTGTTTTTGTACCAGTACCATACTGTCTTGATCATTTCAGCTTTGTAATATAGCTTGAAATCCAGAATCACAATGCCTCCAGTTTTTTTTTTTCCTTTTCAAGAACTGCTTTGGCTATTTGGGGTCTTTGTGGTTCCATACAAATTTTAGGATTGTTTTTGTTTTTTGTTTTTTTTACAGTTTATTGTCAAGCTGGTTTCCATATAACACCCAGTGCTCTTCCCCACAAGTGCCCTCCTCCATGTAGGCTTATTTGCTCTAACTATGAAGAATGTTGGTGGTACTTTGATAGGGATTGGATTAAATGTGTAGATTACATTGGGTAGTGCAGACATTTTAACAATATTTGTTCTTCCAATCCATGATCAAGACTTGCTTTTCCATTTCTTTTTGTCCTCTTCAATTTCTTTCATAAGTCTTATACAGTTTTCAGAGTACAGACCTTTCATCTCTTTAGTAAGGTTTATTCCTAGGTATCTTACTGTTTTTGGTGCAGTCGTTAATGGAATTGATTCCTTAATTTCTCTTTCTGTTGCTTCATTACTGGTGACAGAAATGCAACAGATTTCTACATGTTGATTTTATATCCTGTGACTTTGGTGAATTTGTGTGCTAGCAAATTTTTGGTGAAGTCTTTGATTTCCTACATAGTATCCTGTCATCTGCAAATAGTCAAAATTTGACTTCTTCATTGCCAATTTGTATTCCCTTTATTTCTTTTTGTTCCTTGCTTGCTGAGGCTAAAACTTCCAGGACTATGTTAAATAGTAATGGTGAGGGTGGACATCCTTGTCTTATTCCTAACTATAGGGGAAAGGCTTGTGCTTAGCATAATACATTCTAGGTCTCTTCTGGTTTTCCCTGTTGAGGATGGTATCAGCTGTGGGTCTTTTATATATGGCCTTTATGATGTTGAGGTATGTTCCTTCTATCCCTACTATGCTGACAGTTTTTATTAAAAATGGATTCTGGAGGCACCTGTGTGGCTCAGTCAGTTAAGGTTCTGACTTTAGCTTAGGTCATGATCTCATGGTTCATGAGTTCAAGCCCCACATCAGGCTCTATGCTGAGAGCTCAGAGCCTGGAACCTGCTTCAGACTCCATGTCTCTTCTTCCCTCTGCCCCTCCCCCACTCACACACTCTCTCAAAAATAAACATTTTAAAATATTAAAAAAAGAATAGATGCTGTATTTTGTCAAATGCTTTTTCTGCATCTATTGACCGGATCATATGGTTCTTATCCTTTCTTTTATTAACGTGGTGTATCACATTGATTGATTTGCAACCAACCCTGCAGCCCAGGAATAAATCCCACTTGATCATCATAATTCCTTTTTTTCCTTCATTTTAACATTATTTATTTTTGAGAGTGAAAGAGAAAGAGCATGAGCAGGGGAGGGGTAGAGAAAGAGGAAGACGCAGAATCTGAGGCAGGTTCCAGGCTCTGAGCTGTCAGCATAGAGCCCAATGCAGGGCTTGAACTCACAAACCGTGAGATCATCACCTGAGCCTAAGTCAGATGCTTAACTGACTAAGCCACCCAGGTGCCCCAATTGTGACAATTCTTTTAATGTATTGTTGAATTTAATTTGCTAGTATCTTTTTGAGAATTTCTGCCATCCAGGTTCATCAGGGACAATGGCCTATAATTCTCACTTTTAGTGGAGTCTTAGTCTGGTTTTGGAAACAAAGTAATGCTGGCTTCATAGGCTGAATTTAGCAGATTTCCTTATATTTTTTGGAACAGTTTGAGAAAAATTATTACAAACCCTTCTTTCAATAGCTGATAGAATTCCCCTGGCAAGCTATCTGGCCCAGGACTCTTGTTTGTTTGGAGATTTTTGATTATTGATTCTTATACCATACAAAAAATAAATTCAAACTAGATGAAAGACCTAAATGACAGGAAACCATCAAAATCCTAGTGGAGAAAAGCAGCAGCAACCTCTTTGACCTCAGCTACAGCAACTTCTTACTAGACATGCCTCTTGAGGCAAGGGGGAAAATAGCAAACATGAACTACTGGGACCTCACCAAGATAAAAAGCTTCTAGACAGTGAAGGAAACAGTCAACAAAACTAAAAAGCCAATGAGATGGGAGAAGATATTTGCAAATGGCACCTCAGATAAAGGGTTAATATCCAAAATCTATAAAGACTTTATCAAACTCAACACCCAACACCCAAAAACCAAATAATCCAGTGAAGAAATAGGCAAAAGACATGAACACACTTCCAAAGAAGACATCCAGGTGGCTAATAGACATATGAAAAGATACCTAAAATCACTCATCATGAGGGAAATCAAAATCAAAAACAGAATGAGATATCACCTCACACTTGTCAGAATGGTGAAAATTAACAGCAGAAGAACCACAGGTGTTGGCCAGGATGGGGAGAATGGGGAACCCTCTTGCACCACTGGTGGAAAGGCAAATTGGTGCAGCCACTCTGGAGAATAGTATAGAATTTCCTCAAAAACCTAAAAACAGAACTAACCTGCAATCCAGTAGTTACACTATTATGTAATTACTCAAAGGATTAAAAAATACAGATTTGAAGGGACACATGCACCCCAATGTTTACAGCAGCACTATCAACAATAGCCAAACAATGGAAAGAGCCCAAATGTCCACTGACTGATGAATGGATAAAGATGTTTTGTGTATATCAGTTTGTACATTCAGTGCAATCTTTATAAAAATCCCAGTGGCATTTTAAAAAATGGTGTTTTTTTTTTTCTTCTGAGAGAGAGAGACAGAGGGCAAATGGGAAAGAGAGAGAGAGAGAGAGACACAGAATCTGATGCAGGCTGCAGGCTCTGAGCTCCTAGGACAGACCCCCATGTAGGGCTCCAACTCATAAACTATGATTTCATGACCTGAGCTGAAATTGGATGCTTAACTGACTGAGCCAACCAGGTGTCCCCTCCAGTGGTATTACAGAAATAGAAGACAATCCTAAAATGGATTTGGAACTATAGACAACCCTGAATAGCTGAAACTATTTTGATCAAGGAGAATAAAGCTGGAGGTGTCATATTGCCCAATTCAAACATATTACAAAGTTATAATAATCTAAACAGTATGGTATGGGCATAAAAATACAAACTAATGAAACAAAACAGCCAGAGCTAAGACCATGCATATAAGGATCAACTGATCTTCAACAGGGTGCCATGAATACACATACATATAGGAAAAGATAGTTTCCTCCATAAATGTTGGGGGGAAAATTAGAAATTTACATGTAAATATATGAAACTGGACCTTATCTCAGTCCATATTTGAAAAATCAACTCCAAATGGATTAAAGACCCAAACTCAAAAGCTGAAACAATAAAATCTTAGAAGAAAATCTAGGGGAAAAGCTACCACACACTGGACTAAGCAATGATTTATTGGATAGGACACCAAAAGCACAGGAAACAAAAGCAAAAATAGACAAATGAGATTAAATCAAACTAAAAAGGGAAAGGAAGAAATGGGAAACTGTTGGTTAAAGAGTACAAAATTTCATGTATACAAAACAAGTTCTAGAGATCTACTGTATAATACAGGACCTATAATGAATAACACCATATATTAAAATTTTCTGAGACAGTAGGTCTTATGGTAAGTGCTCTTACCACTATGGAAAAAAGGGAAAAAAACAAAGGGGGTAAAAGAGGAAATTTCCCAAAGTTATGGAAAGTTTATGGCAATCAGTGTAATGATAATGTCACGGTGAATGCATTTAAACATCTATGGCTTTTTATATCACTATGGTTAATGTAGTTTCCTTAATGGTATTTAAGAAACGTAACTGAAGGGGCGCCTGGGTGGTTCAGTCTGTGAAACACCTGACTTTGGCTCAGGCCGTGACCTCATGGTTCATGGGTTTGAGCCTGGCATCAGCCTCTGTGCTAACAGCTTGGAGCCCGGAGCCTGCTTTGAATTCTGTGTCTCTCCCTCTCTCTGCCCCTCCCCTGCTTGAACTCTGTCTCTCTCTCAAAAGTAAACTTAGAAAAATGTTTAAAAGAAACGTAATTGAAGAACTTGAGTTATTTTGGAACAAGCGTTATTTGGTTGTGTGACTCTGTCATTTTGACAGTGACGGTCATCATACTTGACCAGCAGATCACAGCTTTACATGTTTTCTAAACCTAACGATGCTAAGGTAAAAAGGAGTAGTGGAAGATAAAGATTGAAACCTAGGTTATGGGCCAGATTGTGGATGGGCTTTGTGTAAGACTAAAGAGTTTACATTTATTTCAGTAAGGATTTATATGGCGTTTAAAGTTGTCAAGCATGAGAGGGACATAATCAAAAGCATAGCATAACAATATTAATCCGACAGCTTCATTCCAACTTGGCTGAAATGAGAAATGACAAGAGGAAAAACTAGACAGCAAGCTTATTATAATAATTTGGTAGTAGACCTGTGTGAAAATTCTGATAGTAAGAACAAAAGAATTTTAGAGAGACTACAAAAAAAGTTTAATATGACTTGTTAATATTCTTTTACCTGGCATTCAACAAATATTTAGTGAGTGCCTACTGTTTACCAGTTCATAGACAAAAATTACAGAAGGCCTTGAGGCATTCTCCAAACTGACATCTAAGTGACCTTACACCATATAGACCTTGTATAATCTGTCCATATCATCTCTATCCAACCTTATTTACTACTACAGCACATTTTAATTGTATCTTCATCAACTAAAACAATATGTATTGACACCTTATACTCAATGCTTCAAAATTACTCACTTTGAAAATGATTAGTAATTTTCTACTGACAAATTCTCATTATCTTCTTCCAGATCTCTTCCACATAACTGCTGGTAGCATTCTATATTATTGACTGTTCCTTCCTTGAAATACTTTTATCTTTATCCCCCTGTTCTCTAGCTCATCAAATCCTCTTTTGTCCTATTAAGAATGTAGTCGTTTCTTTTCTTTTTTTTTTTTTTTTGAGTACATTGGGAGAAGCATTATTGAAATTATGATACAATAAACAGGGGTACATCTACGTTTATAAATTAGTGGGGTTTTTTTTTTATCCCAGTAGTGGAATTACTGGGTCATATGGTAGTTCTGTTTTTAATTTTTTAAAGATTTTTTTTAAGTTTATTTATTCTGAGACAGAGAGAATGTAAACGGGAAGAGCAGGTTGGGGGCGGGGGGTGGAGAGAGAGAATCCCAAGGAGCTCTGCAGGACCAACACAGAGCCCTACTTGGGGCTTGAACTCACAGAACTGTGAGATCATGACCTGAGCTTAAGTCAACAGACACTCAGCTGACTGAGCCACCCAGGTGCCCCTCTGTTTTTAATTTTTTGAGGAAACTCCATACTGTTTTCCACAATGGCTGTACTAGTTTGCATTTCCACCAACAGTGCACGAGGGTTCCTTTTTATCCACATCCTTGCCAACACTTGTTCTTATATTTTTTTTATTCTAGCCATCTGACAGGTGTGAGGGGCTATCTTATTGTGGTTTGGATTTGGATTTCCCTGATGATGAGTGACGCTGATCATCTTTTCATGTGTCTGTCGACCATCTGGATACCTTTTTTGGGGAACTATCTGCTCATGTCTTTGCCCATTTTTTAAATTGGATAGTGTTTTTGTTTTTGTTTTTTTGGTGTTGAGTTGTACCGGTTCGTTGCAGACTTGGATACTAACCCTTTTTCAGATACGTCATTTGCAAATACCTTCTCCCATTCAGTAGGTTGTCCTTTACTGTTTTGTTGGTTTCTTTGCCGTGCAGAAGCTTTTTATTTTGAAGTCACTGAAATAGTTTATTTCTTATTTTGTTTCCCTGGTCTCAGGACACATTTCTAGGAAAATTTTGCTATGGCCATTGTTGGAGAAATTATAACTGTGCTCTCTTCTAGGATTTTTATGGTTTCATGTCTCACATTTAGGTTCTTAATCATTTTGGGTTTATTTTTGTGTATGGTGTAAAAAAGTGGTTAATTCCATTGTTTTCAGATTGCTGTCCAGTTTTCCCAATACCATTTGCTGAAGAGTCTTTTTCTCATTGTATACCATGCCTCCTTTGTTGAAGATTAATTGACCATATAATTGTGGGCTTATTTCTGGGTTTTCCATTCTATTCCATTGATCTATGTGTCTGTTTTTGTGCTAGTACCATACTGGCTTGATCACTACAGCTTTGTAGTATAATGTGAGGTCTAGAATTGTGATGCCTCTAGTTTTGCTTTTCTTTTACAAGATTGCTTTGGCTATTCAGGGTCTTCTGTAGTTCCATACAAATTTTAGGATTCTGTGTTCTAGAACATTTTGTGAAAATGCTGCTGGTATTTTGATTGGGATTGTATTAAATCTGTAGATTGCTTTGGGTGTTTTAACAATATTTGTAGTTAAGACAAGAAGCAAATCTTAAAAGCATCAAGAAGAAAATTTGTTAAGTGAAAGTGAAATTCCATAAGAAAATCAAAATTTTTGAGTGGAAACTTGGCAGGCCAGAAGGGAATAAGATTAATATATTCATACGGATAGGGAATAAAACTGCTAACAAGACTCTAGCAAAGCTCTCCTTAAGATTTGGGGCCCGAGGTGAGGTGGGGAAGGAGTTTTCCAGACAGGCAAAAGCTTAAGGAGTTTATTATCCCTAGACCCAACGTATAAGAAATGTTAACGGGACTTCCTTAAATTTAAAACATAGGCACTGATTAACAACAGGAAAACATATGAAAGTATAAATCTCAGTGGTCAAGGTAAATACATAGCAAAAATCAGAAATAAACTTACATTGTAAAAGTGGTTAGTTAATTACTTATAAATCTAGTATGGAGGTTAAAAGACACAAGTAGTAAAAATACCTGTAACTATAATAATTTGTAAGTTATATTGAAAACTAAAAGATTTAAACTATGACATCAAAACAAAATGTGGAAGAGGGAGAAAAGAAGTCAGGTTTAGAGTGCATCTGAACTTAAGCTATCAACTTATGATAGACCGTTTTTATTTATTTCTATATGATATGAATACATATATATATACATATATATAGTTTTATGTAAGCTTCACAATAATCACCAAGCAAAAACCTATAGATACACAAAAGATAAGAGATATATAAGCCTATCACTACAGAAAATTATCAAATCACAAAAGAAGAAAGGAAGAAAAATAAAAAAGGAACAAAGAAATTTTAAAAACAAGCCAGAAAACACTTAACAAAATGCCAATAAGTATATGCCCACCAAAAAATTGCTTTAAATAAAAATGAGTTAACTTCTCCAATAAAATGACACAGCGTGGGATGGCTGGATGGCTCAGTCAGTTGAGCATCTGACTCTTGATTTGGCTCAGGTCGTGATCTCACAGTTTCGTAGGTTTGAGCCCCATGTTGGGCTCTGCACTGACAGGGAAAAGCCTACCTGAGATTTTCCCTTTCCCTCTTCCCTCTCCCACTTGTGCGCTCTCTGAAAATAAATAAACTTTAAAAAAAAAGACAGTGGCTGAATGAATAATAACACAAGATCCATCTATATGCTGCCTACCAGAGACTCACTTCAGATGTAAGGACATTCAAACTGAAAGCAAATGGTGGAAAAAAATATACTCGATGCAAATGAAAAGCAAAAGAAAGCTGGGGTAGGTATACTTACAGCAGGCAAAATATACTTTAAGACAAAGACTATAATAAGAGACAAACAAGGTCATAAAATAATGATAAAAGGATCCACCTGAAGATATAACATTTGTAAATATTTATTCACCCAATGAAGAATGACCTAAATACATAAAGCAAACATTGATCTACATCAAGGGAGAAGCAGACATCAATTAAAAAATAGTAGGGGTACACTCTGTCTCTCTCTCAAAATAAAAAATAAAGACAAAAAATAGTAGGGGACTTAAATTCCCCATTTTCATCAATTAGATCATCAAAACAGAAAATCTATCAAAGGGGTGCCAGGGTGGTTAAGAATCTAACTCTTGATTTTGGCTCAAGTCATGATTTCATGGTTCATGGAATCAAATCCTGTGCTGGACTCGTGCTGACAGTGCAGAGCTAACTTGGGAGTCTCTCTTTCCCCTTCTGTCTGCCCCTCCCCCATTCAAAATAAATAAACTTAAATGACATGTTAGACTAGGTGGACCTCACACACACAGAACGTTCTATCCAAGCAACAGAATACAGTCTTCTTAAGCTCACATGGAACATTCTCTAGGAAGAATCCTATGTTATGCCCCAAAATCCTACAGAACTTAAGAGAACTGAATCATATCAGGCATCTTTTCTCACCACAGTGGTTTGAAACTAAAAATCAATTACAAGAAGGAAAGTGGACTTAGATTTATAAATATGTGAAAGTTGAACAACATTGTGCAGGAATAACCCATGTGTCAAAGAAGAAACCAAAAGAAAAAGATTCTTTGACAAATTTGAAAATGGAAATACAACATATCAAAACTTATGGGATGCATCAAAAGCAGCTCTAAGAGGGAAGTTACTAATGACAAATGCCTTCATTAAGAAACAAGATGTCAAATAAACAACCTAACTTTACACTTCAAGAAGCTAGAAAAAGAACAAATTAAACCCAAGGTTAGCAGAAAGAAGCAACAATAAGAGCAGAAATAAATGAAATGTGACTTAAAAAAAAGAAATAAAATCAGAAGTGAAAGGAATGTTACAACTGGTATCCCAGAAACTTTTATAAAGAATAAGAGACTAATATGAACAATTAAAACTCAAAAATTGGAAAACCTGAAGAAATGGGTAAAACTCTAGGAACACACAGCCTACCAACATGAATCATGAAGATACAGAAAAGTAGATTGAATCTCTAATCAAAAATCTCCCCTGGGGCACCTGGGTGGCTCAGTTGGTTAAGCATCTGACTTTGGTTCAGGTCATGATCTCACAGTTCATGAGTTCAAGCCCTATGTTGGGCTCTGTGCTGAGAGCTCAGAGCCTGGAGCCTGCTTCTGATTGTGTGTGTCCCTCTCTCTCTGCCTCTCCCCTGCTCACGCGCTCCCTCCTTCTCTCTGAAAAGTAAATAAACATTTAAAAAAAATCTCTCCCAAAAGAAAAGTCCAAGACCAGATGGCTTCACTGGTGAATTCTTCTTTTTTTCAAACTCATTTTGTGAGGCTAGTATTACCCTGATACCAAAATCAGACAATGACACCATACAAAAGAAAAGTACAGGCAAGTGTCTTTGATGAACAGATGCAGAAAACCTCAACAAAATATTAGCAACCTAATTCAACAATAACACTAAAAGGATCACAAACCATGATCAGGTGCCATTCCCAGGATACAAGGAATGGTTTGACATTTATATATCTATCAATGTGATACACCACATTAACAAAATCAAGGATAAAAATCATATGATTATCTCAATGTGCACAGAAATCATCTGGTGAAATTCAACATCCATTTAGGATTTTTAAAAATCTCAAAAAGTGGTTATTGAGAGAACATATCTCAACATAAGGAAAGCCACGTATGACAAGCCCACAGCTAAAAGCTAACATTATACTCAATGGTAAAAGCTGAAAACTTTTCCTCTGAGATCAGGAACAAGACAGGAATGCCCATTCTTATCATTTTAGTCAATGCAGTATTAGAAGTCATAGCAGAGCACTTAGGCAAGAAAAAAAATTAACAGGTATCCAAATTCAAAAGGAAGAATTAAAAGTCTATTTGGAGATGATAAGTTACAGAAAACCCAGACTTCATCAAAAAGCTGTTAGAATAAAATAATTTAGTAAAGTTTCAGGATAAAAAAATAAATATACAAAACTGTCTTGTGTTTCTATATACTAATACTGATCTGTCAGAAAAAGATATAAAACAATCTAGTTTACAACTGCATCAAGAAATATAAAATATAGGAATAAATTTATTCAAGGAAGTGAAAGACATACACACTGAAAACCGTAAGGTATTAATGAAAGATTAAAGATGTCACAGATAAATTCAAAGATAAACCATGACCAGATTGAAAGAATATTGTTAAAATGTCCATACTACCCAAAAAAATCTACTGATTTAATGAAACCCCTTTCAAAATACTAATGGCATTTTTCACAAAAAAAAGAACAAACAATCCTAAAACTTGTATGGAAGTACAAAAGATCCCAAATGGCGAAAACAATTTTGAGAAAGAAGAACCAAGCTGGAGGTATCACACTTCCTGATCTCAAACTATATTACAAACCCATAGTAACTGTACAGCATGATATTGGCATAATAAAAAATAGACACATAGATCAATGGAAAAGAACAGAGAACCCAGAATTAAACCCAAGCATATATGGTCATTAATTTACAACATAAGAGACAAGAATGTACAATAGGAAAGAAATAAACTCTTCAATAAACGGTGCTGGAAAAACTGTTCTAGCTACATACAAAAGAATGAAACCAGACCACTATCCTCCATGCACAAAATAGCCTAAAATGGATTAAAGACTTGACTATGAAAACTGAAATTGTAAAACTCCTTAGGAAAATATAGGCAGTAAGAGGCCTGACTTCAATCTTTGGGACAATTTTTTTTGGATCTGGCACTAAAAGAAAAGGCAAAAAAAGCAAAAATAAACAAGTGGGACTAACATCCAACTAAAAAGTTTTGCACAGCAAAGGACCATCAACAAAACGAAAGAAAACCTATTGAATGGGAGAAATATGTGCAAATCATATATCTGATATATATCCAAAAGAGATAAAGAACTCGACAACTCAACAGTAAATAATACAGTTAAAAAATGGGCACAGGTTCTGGGGTGCCTAGGTGGTACAATCAGTTAAATGACCGACTCTAAGTTTTGGCTCAAGTGGTGATCTCAGGGTCATAAGATCAAGCTCCGCATCATGCTCCACACTGAGTGTGAACTCTTCCTCTCTCTCCTGCCCCTCCCCAGACTATGTACGTGTTCTTTCTCTCTCAGAAGAAAAAAAGGCAAAGGATTTAAGTAGACCTCTTTTTGAAGACAACATACAGATATCCAATAGGTACATGAAAAGGTGCTCAACATCAGTAATCATCAAAGAAATACAAATCAAAATCTCAATGAGTTCTCTCCTCACACCTGTGAGAATTGTTATTAGCAAAAAGACAAGAAATAACAAGACCTGGCAAGGTTGTAGAGAAAAGAGAACCCTTGCACACTGTTGGTAGGAATGTATACTATAGAAAACAATAAGGAGATTCTTAAAAAAACAAAACAAAACAAAACAAAAAAAACACCCAGAACTATTTGATTGAGGAATTCAACTTCTGTGTATTTGTCCAAAGCAAACAAAAAATACTAACTCAAAATAATATCTACACTCCCATGTTCATTAGCATTATTCACAATAGCCAAGTAATGGAAACAACCATACAGTGTCCATCAGTGGTTGAATATGACATAAATACACAATGGAATCCTTTTCAGCCATAAAAGTCAAGGAAAGCCTGTCATTTCTGACAACATAGATGAATCCTGAGGGCATTATACTGAAGTAAGACAGAGAAAGACAGCTATCATATGATCTCACTCATATGTGGAATATTAAACAAATACCAAAAACAACCCAACTCCTAAATACAGAAAAGAGTTTGGTGTTTACCAGAGATGGGGGTGGTGGGAGAAATGGATGAAGGTTATCAAAGGGTAGAAACTTTCATTTATAAAATAAGTAAATCATAGGGATATAATGTACAGCATGATGACGATAGTCAATAAAATACTGTCAGGGGCACATGAGTGGCTTAGTTGATTGAGCATCCCACTCTTGGTTTCAGCTTGGGTCATGATCCCAGGGTCATGGGATCAAGCCCCACATCAGGCTCTCTGCTGGGCGTAGAGCCTGCTTGGGATTCTCTCTCTCCATTTGCCCCTCCCCTACTCATGTACTCTCTCTAAAATAAAATTTAAAAAAATAATAATGCTGTATTAGATTTCTGAAGGGTGATTATAGAATATTAAAATTTTTCATTACAAGAAAAAAATTCTAACTGGTTTTAGATATTAACTAGATATACTGTGGTAATGATTTCACAATAAATCAGATCATGTTGTATACCTAAAACTAGTAAAGTGTTATGTGTCAATTATATCAACCTTTTAAATGTAATATCAAAACTTTTAAAATAAAAATTCAAAGTTTAACTAAACATACATAGAATTATCCGGTCAAACTGTCTTAATTTACAATTGCTTCTTTTTTTTTTTTCCAATCACAAAAAACAGTTTGAAAAAAAAAAAGTTTGATGATCCATTATTAGTCTTCATTCCATACTTTTAGTATCAATGGTCAAAGAGTAACTCTCCAGTAAATTTAGGAAGAAAGCTCATGTAATAAATTTGAGATGAAATAACACTGGATGTGTTCAAGTCAGAAAGACCTCAAGTGTTATGCAACTTTTGAACTATATAGCTAAGCAAAACACCCCATTCTAAACAAACATATCCTAAAGTAGCAAGTAATTGTGAGTTAATGACAGACAAGTAACATGTATTTTTATAGAAATACAATCATCGGGGACCTGGGTGGCTTAGTAGGTTAAGCACCTGATTCTTAATTTTAGCTCAGGTAAAATGAGTATATTTTAGCTCTACTCAAATGAGTAGATTTCAGTGCAGATATCAGCCCTAAAGGTATGTATGAGAATCACTTGTACTTTCACACTATTTTGAGATTTGGCTATTACAGTCTCTTGAGTTTTCAGTATTTCAATTTGTTTAAATTGGGATTATTTTAAATATTTCTCTTTCTACTAAGGATATATTTTAAAAGTTCTGTAGGGAGAAGATATTTACAAATGATATCAGATAAAGGGTTAGTATCCAAAATCTATAAAGAACGTATCAAACTCAACACACAAACACATAAAAAACAAATAATCCCATGAAGAAATGGGGAAAAGACCTGAATAGACACTTCCCCAAAGAAGATATCCAAATGGCCAACCGACTCATGAAAACATGCTCAACATCATTCATTATCAGGGAAATAAAAATCAAAACCACAATTAGATACCACCTCACACCTGTCAGATGGCCAATATTAACAACTCAGGCAACAACAGATGCTGGCAAGGATGCAGAGAAAAGAGGAACCCTTTAGCACTGCTGGTAGGAATGCAAACTGGTGCACCTACTTTGGAACACAGGATGGAGGTTCCCCAAAAAATTCAAAATAGAACTACCCTATGACTCAGCAATTGCATTACTAGGTGTTTATCCAAGGGATACAGGTGTGCTGTTTTAACGGAGCACATAAGCCCCAATGTTTATAGCAGCACTATTAACAAGAGCCAAAGTATGGAAAGAGCCCAAATGTCCATCAATGGATGAATGGATCAAAATGAAGTGATACACACACACACACACACACACACACACACACACAATGGATTATTACTCGGCAATCAAAAAGAATAAAATCTTGCCATTTGCAACTACGTGGATGGAATTAGAGGGTATAATGCTAAGTGAAATTAGCCAGAGAAAGACAAATATCATGACTTCACTCATATGAAGACTTTAAGACACAGCAGGGCACCTGGGTGGCTCAGTCAGTTAAGCATCCAACTTTGGCTCCGGTCATGATCTCGTGGTTCATTGGTTTGAGCCCCATGTAGGGCTCTGTGCTGACAGCTAGGTCAAAGCCTGGGGCCTGTCTTCAAATTCTGTGTCTCCCTCTCCATCTCTGACCCTCCCCTGATCATGCTTTCTCTCTCTCAAAAATAAACAAAACATTTAAAAAAATTTTTTAAAAGACACAGAACAGATGAACATAAGGGGAGAGAAGCAAAAATAATATTAAAACAGGGATGGGGACAAAACCTAAGAGACTCTTAAATATGGAGGACAAACAGAGGGTTCCTGGAGGGGTTGTGGGAGGGGAGATGAGCTAAATGGGTAAGGGGCATTAAGGAATGTACTCCTGAAATCCCTGTTGTACTATATGCTAAGTAACTTGGATGTAAATTAAAAACATAACTTTTAAAAATTAAATTTATGCTTTCAATGGCAAAAAGAGTTCTGTTAACAATTTTAATTAAGGTCCTTTATTAGATGTCATATAATTAATGTTGTGATGTTTTATTTTTAAAGGAGAAAGGAGAGAAGACTACATAGAACAGGTAAAATACTTTCTCATACTGTTTATTATTAGAAAATTAAATTCCAAGAGAAAAGCATACTATATGTGATTATTTTCAACTCAGAAAAAGATGCTCACTGGTATACATTAATGGGAAAATATTTTTCTAGATAACTATTCAGTTTTTTAGTATTTCAGGGCTATAATTATCAAATAATCAAAACAGTTTTATTTGAAAAACAAAATTTGCATAATGGAATATGTACAAATGAAATTATATACATGGAATGTGCTTCATAATGATCCAGTGGGGAGTAAGTAGGAGGGATATACATGAATTGAAGTCACCATGAGTTGATAATTGATCAAGGTGGGTGATGAGTAAAATAAGCAGCTTACATATACTATTCTGTCTACTCTGGTATATGTTTGAAAGTATCCAAAATTAAAAGTTTAAAAATAAAAGAAAGGTGCATAATAACAACATGTTTATCAAGTGCATTTCTATTATTATATTTATGTATGATTTCACAAATAATGCAAATCTATTATACCAATTTCAAAAAAGTTAAGTCTAGGGGCGCCTGGGTGGCTCAGTTGGTAGAGCATCCCGCTTCGGCTCAGGTCATGAACTCAAGTTCAAGCCCCGCATCAGGCTCTGTGCATTGTGTCTCCCTCTCTCTCTGACCCTCCTCTGCTCATGCTCTTTCTCTCTCTCAAAAATAAATTTAAAAAAAAAAAAAAGTTAAGTCTAAGTCAGAAAAAATCTCATAATTTTATTAAAAGTTCTCAGTGGATTGCCATAGTAACTGATTCATTATGAGACTTGAGTTTGAATAACTGCTCTACAATTACTAGCATTATACTTTGGAAAATCATTTCATCTATGTATGCCTAAACTTCTTCATCTACAAAGTAGATAATTCCATATATATCATGGGATTTTTACAAGGAATATTGTGACTATGTATCTGGTAGGACTTTGTTAATTATATGGAACTATACTAATGATAATAATTATTAAACCATTGTTTCAATCTACTTCTTTATATTTATAACAAAAATAATTTTATTTCTTGATTTGTTTAGAGAAAAATATTCCGTGTTAGAGTTGAGTACATTTATAAAATCGGCACTTAATTTGCTAAAGCTTAAAGAATCTTAACTTTAAATTTTATGAATTTTTAAATAGCTTTTTTGTAGAACACTTGTTAAAGAAGAAAACTACATCCTGTCAAATCTTTACACACATCAACTTGAATACATAAGTACACAAGACATCTAATCAAGAAAATTATTTCCCAAGGATCTTTCTTGAAGGGTTATTATATAGAAAAGAGGAATATCAGTTTGTGTACTAAAATATAGAATGGTTATCATAACCTAATTTTTAGTCCACCAGTCTTTAAATTCAGGAATTAATACAATTTAAATTCAGATTAGTACCAATCATCTACACTTCATGTTCAACCTTCTAGTTTCTTGTTTAGGATGATACAGCTAAAATATGGATTATAACAGCCTGTAATTATTGCTTACAAAGGTATTTCCTATTCCAAATTTTCATATACTGCATTTTAAATTATAATTTTATGTGTCTTTGTATAATTTTCTTTTAATAACTATTTTTCAGCATATTTCTCTATCAACTATTTATTTAACTTTAACCAATTGAATATATTCAATAAGAACTAAGTTTTAAAAATTTAAAAAGGCAAAGAAAATAATAAAATAAAATAATGCTAGTATATCTCTCAACTGCTTATTGTGTGACTGGCACTGGTCTCAACACTTTAAATGTTTTAATTCAGTTTAATTCTCACAACAACCCTAATGAGGTAAATATTACTATTAGTCCCATTTTATAGACAAGGAAACAGATATAGATATTAAGTAACTTCCCCACAGTTTATAAAGTATACTGCTGGAATTCAAACCCAAACAATCCTCTTCTAGACCAGAGTTTCTTGACCTCAGAGCTGCTGACTTTTGGGGCCAGATAATTCTTTGTACTGTGGGCTTTAGCAGCATCCCTAGCTTCCATATACCAGATGCTAGTAGCTACCCTACCTCAGTCATGACAACCAAATAACATCTCCAGACATCGTCAAAGAAGCAGGATGGCAAAATCATCCCCAGCTGAGAAAATATAAAATCACCTATAATCCCACCATCCAGAAATAATCATTAACATTACCAGGTTTCAGACTTTTTAAGTTCCCCTCATTACATTCCTCTCCCTCTACCTACTCTCAGTCCTAAATTTTATGTTAATCATTCCCTTGCTTATCTCTACGGTTTTTCCATATGTGGCTATATGCCTAAAATAATACATAGTTTTACTTATTTCTGAACTTCATTTAAGCTGAACACAGTGTATTCTTTTTAGTTACATGCTTTTTTCACTCAGTACTATGTTTCTGAAATAGATCCTTGGTGATATGTATTGGTGTAAGCTTATTCATTTTCATTGCCAATTGTATTCTATTGGATGGATATCTAATCTGTTCATCTACTCTGTTGATGGACATTTAAGTTGTCTCCAGCTTTTTCTATTATACCCAGTGCTGCTAACATTTTCCTGTATATCCCTAGGGTACACACCTGGGAAAAGAATTTCTGGTCACATGCAATACACATCTTTAATTTTGATAAATAATTCTAAATTTTTCTCAAAGTAGTTTTACCAATTTACATTCCACTAGCCAAAGATAAGAATTTCCATTGTTCTACAATCTTGCTTATACTTATATTTAACATTCATTTTTTTCCATTTCTGCCATTCCTACCAGCTGGGAAATAGTTTATCACTGAAGTGTTAATTTGCACTTGCCTGGGGCACCTGCGTGACTCAGTTGCTTAAGCATCCAACTTCAGCTCAGGTCATGATCTCACAGCTCAGGAGTTCCAGCCCCTTGTCAGGTTCTGTGAAGACAGCTTGGAGCCTACAGCCTGCTTTTGATTCTCTGTCTCTCTCACTCGATCACTCAACAACAAATAAACATTAAAAAGTTAAAAGAAATCGTTATTTGCACTTGCCTGATTAATAAAAGTGAACATCTATTCATGTATTTCTGATCATTTATGTTTCTTCTTTCTAGAAGTACCTAGTTCCTGTCTTTCACTCATTTCTCTTAGTTTCTTTGTCTTTTTCTCACTGGTTTGTATTTTTTTATACATTCTGGAAACTAATCTTTTGTCAGTGTTACAAATAACTATTCCTTGTTTGTTGCCTGTCTTCTCCTTGTGTTTATGGTTGATAAAGAGAAATTCAACTATATTAAAGTTAAGAATGTACCACCCTTACCCTTTATGGTACATTTTTAAGGTCTTAAAATGTTCTCCTCCCAGTGTTACACAGATATTCTATTATTAAAGTTTTGCCTTTCACATTTATGTCTAACCCATATGGATTTGTATGTGCCTGTTAATTATATATATGCCCAGAATTAAAATGAAGCAACTCTAAACATATACAGGAAGTCTACTACTATTCTGAGTTAGAGCTTACCTCTTACCTGGATAAGCAAAGCCTACAAATGAGCAAACAGATCAAGCATACATAGTATGACCAAATTTATTTAAGTTGCTTATATAATTAATTGGGCTCCACAGATACATATTTTTTAGGAAGGTTGTTATTGTAAACTGAAGAGATTTGTTTCATTCTTAAGAAACAGATCAAACCTAACTTCTCAACATATAGATCAAATGACTTAGCCCTGGTCCATTTAATACTAAATCCCCAATTATACAAGTATAGCTAGGTATTATTCTTTCCATGGCATTTTTTTTTAACACTTAAATGTCAAATTCCTATCATTCTCTTGCCTAAAACCAATAGGATAAAGTCCAAGCTCTTTAACATGGTACAAAAAACTCTCCATTACCTCACCACCCAAGAGCATATGAGTCAGTTCACTGCCATATAGCCCTAATACCTGTTCTATCACTTTGGCATACTTTAGGTGTCAATAAATGCTGCCTGAAGCAAACTAGACCTATATAAACTTAAGCACCTTATCATTAACACTATTTCTTCCAATTTTTTATTATGAAAAATTTCAAATATACAAAAAAGTTGTAAGAATTGTATAATCATCCATGTAACTACTACCCATATTCTATAGTTATTGTTTTATAATAATTGCTTTATCATGTATCTGTCCATTAACGAATCCTTATATCAATCCATCTTATATTCTGATACAAAGTAAATGGCAGACATCCATACACTTCATCCCTTTACCCACTTTAGCATGCACGGCTTTAACTACAATTTAAGATTTGTTTACAATCTTCCCCTCCCCCTAAGCAGACACCCAACACAATGCACAGATCTTAAGTGTTCCATTATACTCTGGTTTCTCTTTAGATCGCATAAATCTTTCGCCTTTTAAATGTTCCATTATATTAGTGTGTGTGTTATACATAACATATATTATACCCATATTAGTATATATTATCTATCTCTGTCAATACCCAGAGGCCCCAAACACTCAAAGTTCATATTCTGCTCAGCCCTAGAGCTATTTTCTGTTTAAAGTAAGGAGCGATACTGTTTTAAATCCCTGCTTTAATTTTAGCTTTAGTCTTCATCAGAATATGGACTTCAATTTTAAGAAAATTCTTTGGATAGAATCTACTGGGTTATATATAGGTGTAAAGTTCTCCAGGTGTAAAGTTCTGAATTAGCTGGCTGTCAAAATCTATGTTACTATAGTAGCTACATTTTTCTCAAACAGTATACATTACTGCCTACTTACAACTTCTCAAGAAAAAGTTTGTTCTTCAGATTTCCCTGTTCACCTTCTCTTTTGTGAAAAATATGAAAAGGGAATTATGTTCCATGTCTTAACTTCAAGTAACTACCATCTGAAGAACAAGTTATATTAGTCTTTCTGAAAACAAAAAACACTGACAGTTTTTCCCTGCAAGGCGGCAATTCCACAAATGCTTAACTCCTTTTCGCTTTTATAGAACATCTTCACAGTTACATTACTAACCTCAGATGTCCTGCAATTTGGCAGACTATTCTCTAACAGATGTGGTATACTTTAAGATTCTTACCTACTTTCTCCAGAACTATTTTGAAAAACACACTTAAACAGATCTTAACTGAGATACAGTTAAGAGTCAATCACAGCAAAGAAAAAGCAAATTAGAAAAGTCATGAATAATTAAAACGGCAAATTTTGTTATGTATATTTCACCACCATTAAAAGTAAATAAATAAAACTACTAGACATGTAGCTGGCTCCTAGGAAGATTTTGGGAAGGATTTGTACTGACAAATGCTGAGGAAAAGAATTTGATTTCTCCATGAAACTTTAATAGATCAACTTAGAAGAGAATCACTTGAACTTGGGTTTGCATGTTGAAATACATTGTTTAATATGGACTTAAGTCATTAACAAATAGGTAATAAATTGTGCAGTCATATACCTATATTGTTTTACCTGTACTACTTACTGGCATACTGTCTGGAAAAAATCTTAGACTTGGAAATTCCAGAAACTCATTTTTTTAATGTGGAATTATGACAGATATACCAGTCTCCTGTTTATATTGCTCTGTTTGCCCTTCTATCATCCAGCAAGGTGGATTCCAGCCAGAAGAGAGAGTATGAATAGAACAAAGTGTGTGTGTGTGTGTGTGTGTGTGTGTATTGTCAATATGTAAATATTAGGGATTTATACACACACATATATAATATATATTTACATATACATTTATATGTAATACAAACCTATATACCTACATATATTCATATACTTACATATAAACTTAATTGTAATATATGTTTTTACATATAAAATATATACATACATACACATACATATATATTTAACATCGTAGGACTGCTATGTCATATATAAATGTTTATATATTGACAATTATTAATATTAATTATCCATATTAATAAGGTGCACCTTATATAACTCAAGTTTAATTATGTAATTTCTAAAAGTGTGATACAATTAGCAATTTTTGGTTCATTGACACCTCTATCATAAAGTTTATTAATCTACTTTATGGATAACATCTTCAAATATTTGTTAAGATGGTATTAGTGCTAAACTTATATCATACTTATTTCTGTCCTCAGAGGATAATTTTTTAAAAATACTTTTAAATATATCAACCTATTACCTAAAGAGGAAAGTTAGATAAACTATTAGGTAGAAAACAAAAGAGCCAACACAGACATAAATAGTGATCATTCTTCATACATATGAACCAATTTATCTTCGTATTTCTGACCTACTTACTTTCTGAAAGATTTGGGGTTGGGTTCTCAAAATTATTTTATATACAATATCTAAAATAAAATTAGACAAAGCAAAAATCAATTAAAATTTGCAAAGTAAGAGATGTTGGTAAATATCTGGGCTGTTACATACAAATTAAAAAGGAGCTTAGCTCTGAATTTGGGGAGGCTGAGGTAAAAAGGGGAAATAGATTTACTTTACTTGGGGAGGCATCATGGTATAATAGAAAGAATGTAGGATTTACTTTTGTTCCACTACTTCCTCACTGCCACAACCTCTTTATACATATTTCCTAAACTATAAAGTTGGAATAGTTATATTTAACAACACCATAGGACTGCTATGTCAAATTAGATAATCTGAAAGCATTTTGAAATTCCAAAACACCATTTACTGACTTAACTGTTTTAAGTATACAAACAGTAACTTTGACTAAATGGAAACATTTTTCTAGCCTGGATTCACACTCAAGAATGCTTGGGGACCCGTGAGCCTACTTGAGATTCTCTGTCCCCCTCTCCTGCTCTCTCTCTCTCTCTCTCTCTCTCTTAAACCAACAAACAAAGAATGCTTGTGTTATAAACTATGAATCACAGTTCAGCGAAGGCTATTCTGTGGAAAGGAAAGAGGACGTGTTCGGAGCACCTTCCTTTCTGATGGCTGACTTAACACAGCGAAGGCTAGACAGTGAGATAGACAGCTTGTCTATGAACATGTCTCTCATACATACCAGAAGCCTCAAGCCCACCTCTGGCAACTGCCAGATTGTAGTCAACTTAAGATTTCATTTTTCTAGAAAGAGTATCAAGCAACACTACTCTGGAGTACTGATTAAAAATAAATCTGTGGCTATTACCAAATATGTAAAAAGCAGAGTTAACAGCTAATAGTGAAACTTGAGCAACTGGACATCTCCTGTCACACAGGGGTGAGCTACTGGCACGCCTGTAGAAAAGAGCCTTAAATGACACAGTAAGGCAATCAGGAGTTCATCATAAAGTAGCCTGTGGAACGTATGTTCCTTGTCGGTGCATTAAAAAAAAAAAGCTGTAGTGGAAAAAGCACTTCAGAGAAATAAAAACTAAATTCTAATTCCAGGTCTGCCACTACATGAGTAATTATGGATTAAACACTTAACCTTTCTGAGCCTTGGTTTCGTCCTCATCTGTAAAATGAAAGGACTATAAATTAGGAAACTTTCTTCTCTCACTAAAACAGAACACTTCTGGGATTTAATTATTGTTGGACCAAATCAGAAATGTTAGAAAAGACCACTAGGGGAAACCTAATACAAAATAATGAGATGATCACTTAGTATTAAAAATATGTACACCTGTATTAGGTGAGGAACAGGTCAAAATCCAGTTTGTAGCAAAACAAAGCTTAACTTGTCTGCAGAATTTGATTATGAAAGTCTATGTACATTTAAAAGAAAGTGACCTGGTATCACCCAACATTAGGTAACAGCAGTAGGGTGTGGTTTAGAAAATGTACCTAACAGTATGTTGAAATCAAATAAGGGTCTGGGGAAAACCCTTCTGTTGCAGTAAATTATTACAGGAATTAACATGTAGCCATTCAGTCAAGGGTGAGCACAGTTTCAGGCCTTAATAAAATGAAAATCAGCCTCCACCAAAACCACAACTTCCTATTACCAAACAAAACCATCTCCTCCCAAACTAGGAAATAAAGAAAGTGAAACTACCGATTCTAGTTTTTATCTAGAGGCCTAAAATTTTATAAGCTTTGGTCCAGTAATTCTATTTCTGCAACTCCCAACCAAAGGAATAATCCTCAATACAGAAAAAAACTTCATGCCTAATACTGTCCTCTAAACATTTCCTATCACCGGGTTACCTATTTAAAAAGGAGGAAACTGGGACAACATAGATTTAACAACAACCAAAAAAAGGAATAGTAGGGTAAAGCTACAATAGTTAATGGAATAAAATTAATCCATTAAAAGCAAAGACTGGAAGCAATGAAAAGTATTTACAGTGAGGCAAAACCCTCTGAAATATATAGAATTATATATATGATTTCAACTCTGTTTTAAAAAACAAATAAACTATATGTGGAAAAAAGAGACTAGAAAGAAATACATATTAAACCACAGTTTTATATGACTGGTGGGACTATGGGTAAATGTTTATACTTTTCTGTGTTCCAAATTCTTTTTAATGAATTCACTTTATTTCAAATTATAATTAAATAACTGTGTATACAAAATACATTATTTCACTAATCATCAAAATATTCCTTAAGTTGAATGAGGCAAAGTCAATGTTACTTGGCATAGAACACATTATCATGGAAATCCTGAAATGCCCTGAAGTAAGTCTTTTACAAATAGGATGAATTTTTAAGGAAACTCTTCAAAGGAAAAGAATTTTTTTTTTTAAAGTCCTGGGAGATTCTTGAGAATTCTAAGATTCCTACTTTTGAAAATGTAATTCTTAATATAAGACACTATATATACATCAACAATATGGCTGAACCAGATGATACATTGAGTATATAAAAAATCTGGCCTTTGGCAACAGTTATAACCAGTTATTAGAAAAATAATTTACATAGGCTTTCTGCCAGTTAGTCAACAAGACCAAAAGCTAAATCTGTGTTCCTTGATGATCATTCTACTGGTGGAGAAAACAGACTTTGGGATAGTAGCTTATAAGCCAAGGATTGGAAAAGTTTTTTAGAATGCGGGTGCTTTCAATGTTTTTGTTTTTAAATTGAAAGCTACCTAAATTTCCTGAGCTTGACAGCACACACACACACACACATAAGCCTCCAGCAATATTAAATTTCTCATTCGTCTTGCTACCTGTTTTTCCAGGTTGTTTTATTTTATTTTTTTTATTCATCAGGATTCACAGGCACATACATACATACATGTTTCCTGTACGTGCCAACCCCACACCTGTTTCCTTCTAGATAGACAAATTTCTGAAAGGCTTCTCTTACTAAAAAGAACTTTCAAGATATAATTAAGGAGTAATTTTAAATTCTTTAAATAAGGGTAATGTCTCCAATTATGACATGTTTGTTTCAGAAATAACCACCATCCCTATTCTCTTTACTGTTCCCCTTTACCATTTTAACTCTAATTAGGTTATCTTCAAACTTTCAAAATGTCCCCACTGTACTATTTTTCAAATATCATTCACCTTTGGTGTCATGTTTAAACTTTCTCCAATTTTAGAATCCCCTGATAAAATTCTTTATGTATCTATACTTAACGAGGTAAGGGAGAAGGTGAGAAAGAAAAAAAATGGAAAATGGATGAAGTTCTTGTATCGTTTTGCAGCTTCATAAAATTTCATAAGGGCTTAGAAAACCATGATCGTTTCTATGAAACATTACCTCAAAAGCCACTCTCAAATACTCAACAAAACACCAAAATTAAGAAATAGACTTTGGGGAGAGACAGTATTATAAAATCAAATAGGCAGAATCAAAAATGAGGACCCACAATTTGCAACTTTTCATTGCAGGAGGCTTACACGCTTCCAAATTTCAACTAACATTTGTCCATCTTTACCTTTTTATGCTTTACATATTATTAATATTTACTAACATTATGAATGCCATATCAAAATTTTAACAGTAAGCTAAATATACAGTTCTCTTATTTACTTATTAATTTTTAACTATTTTGTTTCAATGTTTTCTAATATTTATATTAAAAATACTAAAATGTAAATATTAAGTCAAATGTGGTTTAGTCTCTACATAAACATGATTTTAATTGTTTTTATTTGTTTACTTTCAGGAACGTGGAGATGGTGGTTCTCTCAGAATGGTTCACTTTGGTTTGGTTTAAACAATGAGAAACTTTCTTTTAACTTAGTTAAAAACAACACATTTCTCACATCTAAAATTTTTCATGGCCTCATACAGATCAAAATCTCTCTGTACAGATTAAAAAGAGGACAGACAATATGAATTAGTTAAGTGTTTTAAATTCAGAGTATTCTTGAGTTAAATTTTATTAGTTTCAAAAACATGTTGCTTACCAGCAGTGATCCTAAGTAGAGCTCCATATTTTCAATAATGTAAAATTTTTGAAGTTTCTTATATATTATTAGGTATAAAAAGTAAAACATTTAAACTTGATTCTCCCACAAATTTTAAACATTTCCTCTTGTGAATTTGTTTACATTATTAATTTACATTATGAATAAGTTATTTACTAAACAAAAATTTCAGCCCAGGCCCATTGCTGACAGTTTTCTATGGCTCTGTTGAATTATTGCTTTGAGGGAAAAAATTCCCCTTTGGAGCCATATACCATCTCCCTCTGGAGCACAGAGCAGACATACTTACTGTCCATTTGAAAAGTTCTGTTTTGGGGGCACCTGGATAACTTAGTGGTTGGGCATCCGACTCGACTTCGGCTCATGTCGTGATCACATGGTTCATGGGTTTGAGCCCCATGTGGGGCTCTGTGCTGACAGCGCAGAGCCTGCTTGGGATTCTTTCTCTCTCCCTCTCTCTCTCTGCTCCTCACCTACTCTTTCTCTCAAAAATAAACTTTTTTAAAGAAGTTTTGTTTTTAAAGATCCTATTTTTAAGTAATCTGTACCTCCCAACTTGGGGCTCAAATTTACAACCCCAAGACCAAGAGTCACATGCTCTACCAACCAAGCCAGGCAGTGTCCCTGCCTATGTGAAAAGAATTAAAGTTCCCTAAACTCAGAGTTCCTATCCTTTATACAGCCTAGTGTGCAGGTGTCATTTGACTTTCTTGACATCATCCCATGGGAATGGGCTTAGGAATCAATGCCCCCTCCCACCAAAACTTGACACTATAGCTATTACTATTATGAGTAACAAACCTTCTTTTGTTTCTGCCTCTGGAGTCTCATGTCTTCTGCCAGCATGCAACTGTTGCTTGGTAATTTCTTAGCTTACAAGTAGGGTAAAAATCTCAAGCCCTTCCCAGTTCTTGACATCCATTCATTAGGCAGATAGCATATATTTTAGAATAGTCCTTGTCTATAAATAATGAACATTTTTTTCAAATGTTGTTTGTACATGAGGTAAATTATACATTTCAATCTTATACTTAGAAGTTAATTAGATTGAAGGCTTTTATACTTCAGACTTTTCTCCCTACTTCCTATTCATCTGTACCTCTACCAGATGGTATGATGTAGAAAGGAAGTAAAACTCAAATTCGATTTTTCAGTATGCTACTGCTCTGCAAAAGGTTTAGTAATACATAGTACATCAGCCATACTAAAAAGAGATGTAGAGTTACCAGCAAATTTTCATTTTACTATTCTGATCCCTATCATAATAATCAAAAGTTAACTAATGTTTTTAAAGAAAAAATTATATTGAGAAACATATGGTTTTGTCAAGACTGTAACATTATCTCTAGGTTTTCTAATAAATAGTCATTAACCAAAAATACAAGCTACATATCCTGATATACCATATCCTTTTGTTCATTTCACCACTGTCTCTACAACGATGTGAGAAACTAATAGAAAAGTTCAGTATTATTTCTAGGTTCTGTTAGTAGACATAGTATATGCTACATAGATATAGTCTATGCTAAAAACTAAAAGTTTAAATAAGATATTAAGGGGCACCTGGGTGGCTCACTCAGTTAAGTGTTGGTTAAGCTTTATGACTCTTCTTCAAAATTCTCAGATCTCAAATAATTTCCACTATAATTCATGTTAGCTGTGACATTTTGCCTTTTACTAGAATAAACTGTGTTTGCAATACTCCTATCTAAATGGTTTTGGTTCATTGGAAAAGCCAAATAACCCAAGCTAATATTATATTTTTTTCTTACTGAGTATCTATGTGTTAGTAAAAATAAGGATTATCAAATTTGCAAATAATTTTATATTGTAAAACTGTATTATGTTATTTAAAAATAAAATATATACTACATGGTAATAAGAAAGAATGAAATCTGGCCATTTGTAGCAACATGGATGGAACTCGAGGGTGTCATGCTAAGTGAAATAAATTAGGCAGAGAAGGACAGATACTACATGTTTTAACTCATACGTGTGACAGGAAAAACTTAACAGAGGACCATGGAGGAGGTGAAGGGGAAAAAATAGTTGGGGAGAGGGAGGGAGGGAGGCAAACCATGAGAGACCCTTGAATACTGAGAATAAACAGGGCTGACGGGCGACGGGGAGAGGGGAAGGGGGGTTATGGGCATGGAGGAGGGCACTTGTGGGGATGAGCACTGGGTGTTATATGGAAACCAACTTGACAATAAACTTTTAAAGAAAAAAATAAAAATTAAGTATACAAAGACACACATATAGACCAATGGAATATAATTGAAAGCCCAGAAATAAACCCTCATATATGTAATCAAATGATTTTCAGTAAGAGTACTATGGCCATTCAATGGGGAAAGGACAGTTTTCACCAAATGGTGCTGGGAAAACTGGATATCCATATAACAAAGAATGAAGCAGAACCCTTATCTTAACCAGACAAAAAAAATAACTCAAAATGGATCAAAGACCTAAACTTTAAGACCTGCTTTGTATAATAAAACTCTTAGAAGGAAATAGGGGGAAAACTTTCATTATACCCTATTTGGCAGTGATTTCTTGGAATTGACACCAAAAGTAAAGATAAACTGAATGACGTCACTATTTAAAACTTTGTGCCTCAAAAGATACTATCATCAGAGTGAAAAAGTAACCCACGGAATGGGCGAAAACAGTTGCAAATCATAGATGTGGTAAGAACTCCAACAACGAAAAGCCAAACAATCCTATTAAAAAATGGGCAACAACCTTGAATAGACATTTCTCCAAATGTAATACACAAATCACATGAAAAGATACTTATTAACATCATCAATTATTAGGGAAATGCAAATCAAAACCACAATAAGATACTACTTCATCACATTAGAATGGCTATTACTAAAAAAGAAAAAAGATAAAAGAAAACAAGTGTCAGCAAGGATATAGAAAACTGGAACCCTTATGAATTCTTGATTATAAGATAAAATGGTACACCCACTATGGAAACCATACAGTAGTTCCTCAAAAAATTAAAAATAAAATTGCCATCCAGTAATTCCACTTCTGGGGTATACCCAAAAGAATATAAAGTAGGGACTCAAATGTTTGTACACCCATGTTCACAGAAGCATTATTCACCATAGCCAAAAGATGGAAGTAACCAGTGTCCAACAAAGCATGAAGAAATGAACAAAATGTCATATATACATATAATGGAATGTTCAGTCTTAAAGGCAATGCTGACACATGCCACAGCATGGATGAACCTTGAAGACATCATGCTAAGTAAAATGCGCCAGTGACAAAAAGACGAATGCTATGTGATTTCACGTACATGACGTACCTGGGGTAGTGAGAGTCATAGAAGCAGTAAGTAGAATAATTGTTGCCACGGGTTGGGCGTTGGTAGAATCCATGATTGTTCAACAGGTTTAGAGTTTCAGTTTTGCAAGATAAAAATAATTCTGAAGATTGGTCACACAATGATGTGAATGTACTTAACACTACTGAATTATACACTTAAAACTGGTAAAGATGATAAATTTTATGTTTATATGTGTTTTATCACAATTTTTAAAACCTGTATGTAACATATGATTTTACTTTATTATATGACCTGGTGGCTCTGAAAAAAGTACATGGAGATCAATTATCTCCTTAAAATAACCAAAAGGTTAAATCTGAGAAGTAACACGAGTTTTCTAAATTTTACTAATTTAAATGTATACTCCTAGTTAAATAACATCAATTTGCTCTTTTAAAAAGTAACAGGAATTAAAACACAATTCTTTAAAAAAAAAAAACAGATTTTAGATACTCTGGAAAACAGTATGGAGGTTCCCCAAAATTCTCAAAATAGAACTACCCTATGACCCAGCAATTGCACTACTAGGTGTTTATCCAAGGGATACAGGTGTGCTATTTTAACAGAGCACGTAAGCCTTAATGTTTATAGCAGCACTATTAACAAGAGCCAAAGTATGGAAAGAATCCAAATGTCCATCAATAGATGGATGGATCAAAAAGATGTGACACACACACACACACAATGGATTCTTACTCAGCAATCAAAAAGAATAAAATCTTGCCATTTGCAACTACATGGTACTATACTACGCAAAATTAGTCAGAGAAAGACAAATATCATATGACTTCACACATATTAAGACTTTAAGACACAGAACAGATGAACATAAGGGAAGGTAAGCAAAAATAATATAAAAACAGTAAGGGGGACAAAATATAAGAGACTCTTAAATATGGAAAACAAACAGAGGATTCCTGGAGGGCTTGTGGGGGGTGAGCTAAATGGATAAGGGGCATTAAGGAATCCACTGAAATCATTGTTGCACTATATGCTAACTAACATGGACACAAGTTTTTTAAAAATAAATTTAAAAAAAAGAAAAAGAAACACAGGGGGGGGAAAACAGATTTAAGAGAGTTTGGGAGGATACTAAAGCAGGAGAATCCTGAACTTCCTTCCTCCCATGAACACATCAAGGCTGCAACTATTTATAGTGCAATTCACTCTGAAAATGACCTAAAGACTAACAGACCAGCTCTTCCACAGCTAAAAATGTAAAGAAAAAAACCACATCAAGAATAGTATGAAGGCCAGAGATGTGGTAGGGAACCAAACCCCAGTACAGTGACCCATTAGCAAGTGAAGTATCAAAAGTATAAAGGTCGTTCCTGAGGAGCAAGGGGATCTAGCCCCACATTAGACATTCCCCACCCTGGGGAATCTGTGACGGGAAGACAAGTTTCCAGGATGTCTGGCTTTGAAAATCAGGACTTAACTCCAGAAGCTTTGAAAATTAGCAGAGCTTGACTCCGGGAGGACCAGAGGGCTACCGAACTGTGATTCTGCTCTTTATGAACCAGCACACTATAGCATTCACTCCCAACACCCAGCACAGAGGGAGCAGTTTGAAAAGCATCTGGGCTTGACATGACAGAAATTTATTGACTAATTTTAGGGCATGTGCCGGAGAAGAAGGGATCAGGAATTGCTGGTAAGCACCACTGTTCTCGCCCTTCTTCAGCCTAGCTAGTCCAATATTGGCAGGAAACAGTATTGACAATCTCTATCTAACTTGCCAGCACTGCTGTACCCATCCTCAACATTCACCCATAGACCCACCCCACCCAACCTGCCTGCCCCAACAGGCACCCCTCAAAAGTGTCTCCTACGCCCCATAATGGGGTTAGTAGCACCTGCGAGCAAGTCCTTAACAGTTATAGCAGCGCCTGTTGGCCAGCTGTGCCAGGGGCTAATCCCACCCACCAGAACACCAGCAGCAGTAGCCAGGCCTTCGCACCATCTGTGCCAGGGAACAGCCCTGCTCACCATTGTGCTGGCTATTAACAGAGACACCCAGTCACTGTAGCCAGCCAGTCTGGGGGGCCAGTCCCCTAACCAGAATGTCCACAGAACCTGTGGCCCTGTCACAACAGGAGGATGCAAACAGCCCACACAGGAGACACTCCTGAAGCACCTGACTATGGTGACCAGCAGAGCACCCTACTGGGCCCCCAAGACAGCTTGTACACATGACCACTATTTTCAGGGTCAAGAAACATAGCTGACCTACCTAATATATAGAAACAAACACAGACAGTAGGACAAAATGAAAACACAAAAGAATATAGTCTAAATAAAAGAACAGGACATACCCCAGAAAAAGAACTAAATAAAATGGAGGTGAGCAATCTACTGATGAAGAGTTTAAAGTAACATTCATAAAGATGCTCACCAGACTTCAGAAAAGAGTAAATTAATTCAGTAAGAACATTAACAAACATATAAAATAAAATTAGGGACACCTGGGTGGCTCAGTTGGTTAAGCATCCGGCTTTGGCTCAGGTCATGATGTCACGGTTTGTGGGTTCGAGTCCTACATTGGGCTCTGTGCTGACAGCTAGCTCAGAGGCTGGAGCCTGCTTCAGATTCTGTGTCTCCCTCTCTCTCTGATCCTCCCCTGCTCACGCTGTCTCTACCTCTCAAAAATAAATAAAAAACATAAAAAATAAAAGATTTTTAAATAAAATTAGACAATCAAATCTGAAGAATATAGTAACTGAAAAAATACACTAGAGGGAATTCAAAGGAGATTAGGGAATGCATAAAATCAGATTAGCAATATGAAAGATAGGGTAGTAGAAACCACCCAAGATGAATAGGAAAAAGAATTTTAAAAATGGAGATAGGTTAAGATACCTCTGGGACAGAATCAAGCACACTAACATTCATATTATGGGGTCCCAGAGGGAAAAAAGAGAGGAAAAAGGGTTAGAAATTTTATTTTAAAAAATAATAGACAAAAATTTCCCTAACTGGGGGGGGAGGGAGGGAACAAATATTGAGATCCAGGAAAACAAAGACCTAAACATAATGAACCAAGAAGATGAGAGCTAGGACACATAATAATTTTAAAGACAGAAATTAAGAAAAGGAGAGAATCTGAAAGCAGCAAGACAAAAAGCAATTAGTTACATACAAAGAAGCTATCATAAGGCTATCAGCTGATTTCTCAGGAGAAAATCTGTAAACCAGAAAGGAGAGGCACGATATATTCAAAATGTTGAAAGGAAAAAACCTACAACCAAGAGTACTTCACCAAGTTTATCATTCAGAATTGAAAGAGAGATATAGCATGTTATCATTCATAATTGAAGGAGAGAGAAAGCATTTCCCCAAAAAAACAAAACTTTCTTAAGTTCATCACCATTAAACCAGCCATACAAGAAATGTTAAAAGAGATTTCTTTAATCGGAAAAGGAAACGGCATAATTAAGAACATTCTCAAAGGAAAAATCACACTGGTAAAAGCAAACATATAATAAACATAGTGTATCAATCACTTATACTACTAGTATGAAGGTTAAAAAAAAAACAAAGGTAGTAAAACCAATTAGGTCTATAAAAATTAGTTGAGACATGCAAAAAAGAAAGATGTAAATATGACATCATATACCTAAAACATGGAGAGGGGAGTAAAAATGTAGTGCTTTTAGGATGTGTTCAAACATAGGTTACCATCAACTTAAAATGGACTACTAAAGGACTACATAGGAGGTTATATATGAACATCATGGTAACCATGACCGAAAACCTGTAACCCATACAAAAGGGAAGCCAAGCATAACACTAAAGCCATCAAACCACAAGGAAAGAGGGCAAAAGAACAAATAAATAACTACAAAATAACCAGAAAATATTCAACAAGTATCTAACTATTAATAATCAAACAGACTACATGCTCCAATCTAAAGAAATAAAGTGAATAAATGGATTTAAAAAAAAAGACCAATCCATATGCTGGCTACAAGAAACTCACTTTAAATCAAAAGACATATACAAGCTGAAAGCAAAAAGATGGACACAAAATCTTACACCATGGAAATAGAAGCAAAAAAAAAAATAGCTGTGAGTAATAATACTTTTATCAGACAAAACAGACTAAAACAAAGATTGTGGGAGGAGTTAAGAGGTGGAGAGGAGGGGGACAGGGATTTTCCTCATCCCTCAAACACAGCTATACTGAGGTCAGATCACTTGGAACCCCAGGATATCAATCTGCGAAGTGCAGAAGGATCTCCACAGGTGGAGAGAGATAGCTTGGTGGGATCAAGGCACATGTATATGAACTGAGGAAGATAAAATGACATAGGCACTGAGAAGGGACCCTTTCTGTGCAGAAACAAAAAGGAGAGGAAAAAGACAGAGCTTCAGTTTCTAGTTAGCACACAATGAAAACCTCTCCAGACCACAGACTGGGAATAAAAAATACGGACAATGCCTGTTTCAAAAATTCACAAATTTCTCCAGATCAAAGGCACAAACATGTGCAAGCACCTGCAGGAGAAGGAGCTGGTCCTGGGGCACTGTGGCCACCTCAGGGGCACACTGAGAGTTGCCTTCCTTGAGTACTGTGGGAAGAGGATTTACTGCCTCCCAAAACACAAAAGACTCTGCAGGCGCAAAAGGCTTTCTATTGGCAGGCCTTTTGAAAGGACTATGGAGCAGGACAAACTGACTGCCCGCTCTGTTCGGTGAGGGCTGCCTAAACAGTGTGGTTTGAGACATCTTCTTGGGGAGAAGACATGGCTGCAGGGTATTTTTCTTCCCAACACCAACCAACACAGCACACCTTCAGAGAGCAACACGGTGGCCCCCCGGGGAGGCAGGACCCGCTTACACCAAAACCCTCCAAAACAAAAAATAAGGAGCTCATGACCACTAAACCAGACCTACAGGAGATCCTAAGGAGGACTCTCTAAGTGGCAAGCAGCAAAGACTACAAAGGACCAGAGACATCACGTCAAACAAGAAACCTACAGAAAACACAACTACTTATGTACTGGAGGGAGACAGACACCCGAGCCAGTGCAGCCAGCCTCTCCTCCAGACCAGCACAGCCACCTGTCCCGGGCTCCAAAAGACAACTGGGTTTTTTTGTTTTTGTTTTTGTCTGTTTGTCTGTCTGTTCTTCTCTTTTTTTTTTCTACCTTTTTTTTTTTTGGCATCAGCCTCATAATTCCTGATTTGTTTTTGTCAATTCAGATAGATAGAAAGACAGACTGATTTTGCTTGTTTGTTTGTTTAACTAGGCATTTTTACTCTATTCTTTTTACCCCTTTTCAGTATCCTCTTTTTTATTTTTGTTTCTCTTTCTCAGGATTTAACCTTAAAGTTTTTGTGTTTTGTTTAGTTTTTGTTCTCTGTTTGGTCTTTCTCCCCTTTCATTTTTCTCTTTGTATGGAATAGTCTTTTCCCCCTTCCCTGCCTTTTTTCTCTTTTCTTTCCAGGACTATGTCAACAAACAAATCAAAGGACACCTGATTGAAGGCCCAAACACTCCACCACTTCAAGGAAGGACGAGTTTTGCAGACGACTGACCAGTGGGATAGAGCAGCCAAAACATAACAACAGAGTGCATGTAACACACACCAAAAACATTTCCTTAGGTGCAGTCCCTGACAGTGTATGTCCCATTTTCAATACAGTAGTACTGACAGGTGCAGGACAAATAACAAGCCACAAAACCATGAAAAAGACAAACAGCCAAAATGAAAAAAATGGAAGAATTCTCCACAAAAGAAAATTCAGGAAAAAAATGACATCCAGAGAATTGCATAAAACAGATATAAACAATGTTTCTGAACAAGAATTTAGAATAACCGTCATAAGACTAATAGCTGGGCTTGAAAAAAGCATTGAGGACAGTAGAGAATCTACTGCTGCAGAGATCAAAGACCTGAGAAATACAATGAGTTAAGAAAAGCTATAAATGAGATGCAAAATAAACTAGAAGCAGTGACAGCAAAGATGGAAGAAGCAGAGGAGAGAACAGGTAAAACAGAAGTTTGTGGAAAATGATGAAGCTGAAAAAAGAGAGAAAGGAAATTACTCGATCACAAGGGGAGCATTGGAGAGCTAAGTGATTCCATGGAATGAAATAATATGCATATCATAGAAGTTCCAGATGAAGAAGAGCAAGAAAAAAGGGCAAAAGGTTTCTTTGAACAAATTATAGCTGAGAACTTCCCTACTCTGGGGAAGGAAACATGAATCCAAGTCCAAGGGGCACAGAGAACTCCCTTCAGAATCAACAAAAATAAGTAAACACCACAACACAGCAGAGTGAAACTGGCAAAATACAAAGAGAACTTCTCAAAGAAGCTAGGAACAAACAGTTCTTAATCTACAAAGGTAGACACATAAGAGTAACACCAGAAATTTGGCAGGGCAGAAGGGAGAGGCAGGAAATATTCAATGCGCTGGACGGGAAAAATATGCAGCCAAGAATCCTTTATCCAGCAGGGCTGTCATTCAGAATAGGAGGAGAGATAAAGGCTTTCTCAGACAAAAAAAATAAAGGATCTCATGACCACTAAGCCAGCCCTACAGGAGATCCTAAGGGAGACTCACTCACAAGTGGCAAGCCAGCAAAGACTACAAAGGACCAGAGACATCGCCACAAACAAGAAACCTGCAGATAACACAATGACACTAAATCGCATCTTTCAATAATAACTTTCAGTATAAATAGACTAAGTGCCCCAATCAAATGACAAAGGGTATCATAATGCATAAAAAAAAAAAGATCCATATATATACCACCTACATGAGACTCAGTTTAGACCTGAGAACAGCTGAAGTGAGGGAATAGAGAAATATTTATCATGCTAATGGATATCAAAAGAAAGATGGAGTGGCCATACTTACATCAGACAAACTAGATTTTAAAACAAAGATTGTAACAAGAGATGAAAAGCCGCTATGTCATAATTAAGGTGGTCTCTCCATCAAGAAGAGCTAACAATTGTAAATGGTTATGCCCCCAATGTGAAAGTACTCAAGTATATAAATCAATTAATCACAAACATAAATTAATGCATTGATAATAATACCATAATTGTAGGGGACTTTATGCCCCACTTATAGCAATGGACAGATTATCTAGGCAGAAAATCAATAAGGAAACAATGGTTATGAAAGACATATTGGACCAGATGGACTTAACAGATACATTCAAAACTTTTCATCCTGAAGCAACAGAATACTCATTCTTCTCAAGTGCACATGGAATATTCTCAGGAATAGATCACATACTGTGTCACAAAACATCCCTCAACAAGTATAAAAAGATTGAGATAATACCATGCATATTTTTAGTTACAACACTATGAAATCTGAAATCAACCAGAAGAAAAAATTTGGAAAGCCCCCAAACACATGGAGGTTAAAGAACATCCTACTGGGGTGCCTGGGTACCTCAGTCGGTTAAGTGTCCAGCTACGGCTCAGGAGATGATCTCACCATTTGCGGGTTCAAGCCCCGTGTCGGCCTCTGTGTTGACAGCTAGCTCAGAGACTAGAGCCAGTCTTCGGATCCTGTGTCTCCTTCTCTCTCTCTGACCCTCCCCTGCTCATGCTGTCTGTCTCTCTGTGTCTCTCAAAAATAAATAAAACATTTAAAAAAATGTTAAAGAACATCCTATTAAAGAATGAATTATTCAACCAGGAAATTAATGAAGAAATGTGAAAATATATGGAAGCAGGGGAGGGGCCAAGATGGTGGAGCAGCATGGAAGTTTTCTGCCTCTCTTGTCTCTGAAATGCAGCTAGATCAACACCAAACCATTTTGCACACCCAGAAAACTGATTTGAGGATTAACACAACAATTTCTACAACTTGAACCACAGAACTCGGCAGGTATGCGGTGCAGAGTAGTGAAGTTGGGGATAGAGAAGCTGTGGCGGGTAGGCAGGTGTTTTTGCTTGAGGATAGAGGATGGAGACAGTGGGGAGGGAACAGGAAAAGCACTCCCCACCAAAAGCCAATGGAGAGAAAGAGTGGAAACAGATGCAAAGGACTGAACAAAAAGAGAGAAAAAAAAGGAAGGACAGGGTTAAATTCCATTAAGACTATAAACAGAGGAGCACCGAGTCTGAAACTCCACAGTTCAACAGCTGGTAGACACAATCAGTAAAACTAAAAGTTAACTGATGGAATGGGAGAAGATATTTACAGATGACATATCTGATAAAGGGTTAGTATCCAAAATCTGTAAAGAACATATCAAATTCAACACCTAAAAAACAAATAATCCAGTGAAGAAATGGACAAAAGACATGAATAGACACTTCTCCAAAGACATTGAGATGGCCAAGAGACACATGAAAAAATGTTTAACATCATTCATCATCAGGGAAATACAAATCAAAACCACAATGAGATACCACCTCACAGCTGTCAAAATGGCTAACATTAACGACTCAGGCAACAATACATTTTGGCGAGGATGGAGAGAAAGAGGATCTCTTTTGCACTACTGGTGGGAATGCAAACTGGTACAGCCACTCTGGAAAACAGTACGGAGGTTCCTCACAAAACTCAAAATAGAACTACCCTACAACCCAACAACTCCACTAGTAGGTATTTATCCAAGGGGTACAAGTGCACTGTTTCAAAGGGGCACATGCACCCCAATGTTTATAGCAGTGCTATCAACAATAGCCAAAGTATGGAATGAGCCCAAATGTCCACTGACAGATGAATGGATAAAAAAATGCGCTTTGTATATACAGTGGAGCATTACTCAGCATACAAAAAGAATGAAATCTTGCCATTTACAACTACATGGATGAAACTACAGGGTATCATGCTAAGTCAAATTAGAGAAAGACAAATATATGATTTCACTCATGAGGACTTTAAGATACAAAACAGATGAACATAAGGGAAGGGAAACAAAAATAATATAAAAACAAGGAGGGGGACAAAACATAGGAGACTCTTAAATACAGAGAACAGAGGGTTGCTGGAGGGGCTGGGGGGGATGGGCTAAATGGGTAAGGAGCATTAAGGAAAACAATTGTTGAGATGAACACTGGGTGTTATGCCTAGGGGGTGGATCACTGGAATCTACTCCTGAAATAATTATTGCACTATACTGGATGTAAATTTAATAATTAATTAAAAAGATGTGATATATAATGGAATACTTTTCAGTCATAAAAAAATAAAATCTTGCTATTTTCAATGAAATGGATGGATCTAGAGAGTATTATGCTAAGCAGAATAAGTCAGTCAGAGAAAGACAAATACCATATGATTTTATTCACCTGTGGAATTTAAGATACAAAACAAATGAACAAGGGGAGGAAAAAAGAGAGAGAAACCAAGAAACAGACTCTTAACTGTAGGGAACAAGCTGGGGAGGGGAGGTAGGGGGTGTGGAGGAATGGGTGAAATAGGTGAAGGAGATGAAGAGTAAACTTATCATGATGAACACTAATGATGTATAAAATTGCTGAGTTGCTACAATGTATATCTGAAACTAATGTAACACTGAATGTTAAATATACTAGAATTAAAATGAGAAACAAAATTTTTAAAAAGAAAAAATATATATGGAAGCAAATGAAAATGAAAATACAATAGGCCAAACCCTTTGAGATGCAGCAAAGAAAATACATTGCAACAGGCCTCTATCAAGAAGCAAGAAAGGTCCCAAATATATAACCTAAACTTACACCTAAAGGAGCCAAAAAGGTAGCAGCAAGGAAAGCGCAAAACTAGCAGAAGAAGGCAAATAATAAAGATTAGAGCAGAAATAAATGATATAGAATCCACAAAAACAATAGAATACATCAATGAATCTATGAGCTGATTTTTCGAAAGAATAAACAAAATTGATAACCCCCTAGCCAGACTTCTCAAAAAGAGAGAGGACCCAAAAAGACAAAGTCATGAATGAAAGAGAGGTCACAAGCAACACCACTGAAATACAATATTGTAGACTATGAAAAATTATATGCCAACAAACTGCACAATCTGGAGGAAATGGGCCAACTCCTAAACACTCACACACTACCAAAACTCAAACAGGAAGAAAAGCAAACTTGAGCAGGCCCAAAACCAGTGAAGAAATTGAATCCATTATTTAAAATCTCCCAACAAATAAAGAAGCCCTGGGCCAGATGGCTTTCCAGGGGAACTGTGCCAGACATTTAAAACAGAGCTAATAACTATTTTTCTCAAACTGTTCCAAAAATAGAAACGGAAGAAAAGCTTCCAGACTTATTCTATGAAATCATTACCTGGATTCCAAAACCAGACAAAAAGGAGAATTAGAGGCCAATATCCCTGATGAAACTGAATGCAAAAATTCTCAACAAGATACTACCAAATTGAATTTAATAGTACACTAAAAGAAATATTCACCACAAACAAGTGACATTCACTCCTGTGCTGCAGGGCTGGTTCAATGTTGATAAATTAATCAATGTGATACATCACATTAATAGAAGAAAGGATCAGAACCAAATGATCCTCTCAATAGATTCAGAAAAAGCATCTGACAAGATAGCATCCTTTTTGATAAAAAAAAACCTTTGAGAAAGTCAGGATATAAGAAACATATCTTAACATCATAAAAGCCATATATGAAAATCCCACAGCTAATATTATCCTCAAAGGGGAAAAACAGCTTTGCCCCTGAGATCAAGACCATGACAGGAATGTCCACTCTCACCACTATTGTTTAACATAGTGTTGGAAGTCCTAGCCTGAGCAATCAGACCATGAAATGAAATAAAAGGCATCCAAAATGGCAAAGAAGTCGTCAAACTCACTCGTCACAAATGACATGATACTCTAGATGGAAAAGCCCAAAGACTCCACCAAAAAACTGCTAGAGCTGATACAAGAATTCAGCAAAGTTGCAGGATATAAAATTGGTGTACAGGGGCGCCTGGGTGGCTCAGTTGGTTAAGCCTCCGCCTTCGGCTCAGGTCAGATCTCACGCTAGTGGGTTCGAGCCCCGCGTCAGGCTCTGTGCTGACAGGTAGCTCAGAGCCTGGAGCCTGCTTCTGGTTCTGTGTCTTCTTCTGTCTCTGCCCCTTCCCCCACTCATACTCTGTCTGTCTCTGTATGAAAAATAAATAAAACATTAAATAAAATTTTTTAAATAAAATAAAATAAAATTGATGTACAGAAATCAATACCTCAATAATGAAGCAACAGAAAGAGATATCAGGAAATCAATTCCATTTACAACCAGCATCTAAAACCATAAAATACTAGGAATAAACCTAACCAAAAAGGTAAAAGACCTGTACAATGAAAACTATAAAATACTTATCAAAGAAATTAAAGAAGACACAGAGAAATGGGAAAACATTCCATGGTCTTAGATCGGAAGAACAAATACTGTTAAAATGGCTCTACTACTCAAAGCCATCCACACATTCAATGAAATCCTTATCAAAATAACACCAACATTCTTCACAGAGTTAGAAAAAACAATCCTAAAATTTGGATGAAACCAGAAAAGACTATGAATAGCCAAAATAATGTTGAAAAAGAAAACCAAAGGGCACTTGTGGCTCAGTTGGTTAAGAATCCCACTGCAGCCCAGATCATGATCTCGCAGTTTGTGAGTTTGAGCCATGCGTCGGGCTCCATGCTTACAGCTCAGAGCCTGGAGCCTGTTTCAGATTCTGTGTCTTCCCCTTTCTCTGCTGCCCCCACCCCCACTCTCACGTGTTCTCTCTCTCTCTCTCAAAAATAAACGCAAAATATTTTAAAAAGAAAAAGAAAAAAGAAAACCAAAGCTGGAGGTGTCACAGTTCTGGACTGCAAGCTGTATGACAAAGTTATAAGTACCAAGACAGTATGGTATTGGCACAAAAACAGACACGTAGACCAGTAGAACAGAGAACCCAGAAATAGACCCATAGTGTATGGCCAAATAATTTTCAACAAAGACAAAAACAGTACCTACTCAGTGGAAAAAAGACAGTCTCTTCAGCAAATGGTGCTGGGAAAACTGGACAGCACCATGTGGAAGAATGAAACTACACCACTTTCTATCACCATATATGGGAATAAATTCAAAATGGATGAAAGACCTAAATGTGAGACAGGAAGTCATCAAAACCCTACAGGAGAAAAGAGGCAGCAACCTCTTTGACTTTGGCCACAGTGACTGCTTACTTGACATGTGTCTGAAGGCAAGAGAAATAAAAGCAAAAATTAACTATTGGGACTTCATCAAGATAAAAAGGTTCTGCACAGCAAAGAAAACAATCAATAAAACTAAAAGGAAACCTAGAGAAATGGAGAAGCTATTTGCAAATGACATATCTGATAAAGGGTTAGTATCCAAAATCCATAAAAAAAACTTACCAAACTCAACACTCAAAAAAACAAACAATCCAGTGAAGAAATGGGCAAAAGACATGAATAGTCAGTCTTCCAGAGAAGACATCCAGACAGCAAACAGATACATGAAAAGATAATCAATAGCATTCATCATCAGGGAAATACAAATCAAAAGGACAATGAGCTACCACCTCATATCAATCAGAGTGGCTAAAATTAACAACTCAGAAAACAACAGATGTTGACAAGAATGTGAAGAAAGGGGAACCCTCTTGCATTGCTGGTAGGAATGTAAACTGGTACAACCATTATGGAAAACAGTGTGTAGGGTGTTCAAAAATTTAAAAATAGAACTACCCTATGACACAGCAATTGCACTATTAGGTATTTATCCAAAGGACACAGGAGTGCTGATTCAAAGGCACCCATGCACCCCAATGTTTATAGCAGCACAACTGACAATAGCCAAATTATACAAAAAGTCCAAATGTCCATCTACTGATGAATGAACTAAGAAAAACGTGGCATATACATACAATGGAACACTCTTCAGTGATGAAAAAGAATGGTATCTTGCCATTTGCAACAATGTGGATGGAACTGGAAGATACTATGCTAAGCAAAGTAAGTACGTCAGAGAAAGACAACTATCACATGACTTCACTCACATGTGGACTGTGAAACTTAACAGATGATCATAGGGGAAGGGAAGGAAAAATAAAAACAGGGAGGTAAACCATAAAGGAGTCTTAAATACAGACAACTGAGGGTTGATGGGGGTTGGGGTATGGGGATGGGGGAAATGGGTGATGGGCATTAAGGAGGGCACTTGTTGGAATGAGCACTGGGTGTTACATATGATTAAATAAATAATAATATTAAACAAATAAATACCTGGAGGAAAAAATGAAAAAGTAAAACAAAGATTATAAGGGGCGCCTGTGTGGCTCAGTCAGTTGAGTGTCTGACTTCAGTTCAGGTCATGATCTTGCAGTTTGTGAGTTTGAGCCCCACACGGACTCACTGCTGTCAGCACAGACCCACTTCAGATCCTCTGTGCCCCTCCCCTACTCACACTCTCTCAAAAATAAAACATTTAAAAAAACACAAAGATTGTATTAAGAGGCAAAGAATAGCATTACGTATATTAAAGGAATCAATCTAACAAAAGAAATCTAACAACTGTAAATATCTATGCACCCAACATAGGTGTGCCTAAATATATAAAGCAAATATTAACAGAAATAAAAAGAGAAACTGACAATACAATAACAGTAGGGACTTTAACATCCCACTTACACCAATGTATAGATTATCCAGACAAAAATAAGAAAGCAGTGGCTTTGAACAACATATTAAATTAGATGGTCTTAACAGAAAAGTACAGAAAATTCCACCAAAAACAGCAGAATAAACATTCTTTTCAAGGGCACCTGAAACATTTTCCAGGATAGAGCACATGTTAGGTGACAAAATAAGTCTTAATAAATTTAAGAAGATGAATCCATATCACGCAACTTTTCTAACCACAATGCTAGGAAACAAGAAATCAATTACAAGGAAAAAAAAAAAGAAAAAAATTATGAAGGCTAAAACAACATGCTACTAAACAACCAACTGGTCAGTGAATTAATAAAAAGGGAAATCAAAAAATTACCTTAGACAAATGAAGCTGCAAATGTTAACAGTTCAAATTTTGTGGATGCAGCAAAAGTTCTAAAAGGTAAGTTTATAATGATACAGGCCTATCTCAAGAAACAAGAAAAATCTCTAGTAAATAATTTAACTTTATAACTGAGAGAACTAGAAAAAGAAAAAAAAAA
>NC_043703.1:107595941-107611591 GCF_006229205.1 Suricata suricatta | reverse complement strand
ATCACTAGTAATGAAATTGAATCACTCATCAAAAAACTCTCAAAAAACTAAAGTCCAGGACCAGAGAGATTTAAAGGCAAATTATACAAAAATTTAAAGAAAACTTAATACGTAATTCTCAAACATTTCTAATAATACAAGAAAAAGGAAAAGTTCCAAATTCATTCTACGAGGCTAGTATCACCCAGATACAAAGCCAGATAAAGACACAGCCCAATATCTCTCATGAATACAGATGGAGAAATCCTCAATAAAATATAAGCAAACTGAATCCAACAATTATTTAAAAAATCATACACCACGATCAAGTGGTATTATTGCTGGGATGCAAGGGTGGTTCAATATTCTCAAAACAATCAGCGTGATGCATCACATCAATAAGAGAAAGGATAAACACCATATGATCCTTTCAATAAATGCAGAAAGAGCACTTGATAAAGTACAACATCCACTCATGATACAAATCCTCGACAAAGTAAGTCTAGAGGGAATATATCTCAACATAATAAAGGCCTTATATGAAAACCCACAGAAAACATCATACTCAATGGTGAAAAACCAAGAACTTTTGCCCTAAGTTCAGGAAGAAGACAAGGCTGTCCACTCTCATCAATTTTATTCAACATTGTACTGGAAGCCCTAGTCACAGCAATTAGACAACATAAAGAAGTAAAATGCATCCCAATTGGTATCGAAGAAGTAAAACTATTTGCAGATGACATGATATTATGTTTAGAAAATTCTAAAGACTCAACTACTAGAACTGATAAATGAATTCAGTAAGGTGGCAAGAAACAATATCAATATACAGAAACTCGAGTGTCATGCTAAGCGAAATAAGTCAGGTGGAGAAGGGCAGATACCAAATGATTGCACTCATAGGTCTAATAGGAGAAACCTAACAGAGGACCATAGGGAGGGGAAGGGGGAAAGAGAGTTGGCGAGAGTGAGGGACACAAATCATGGGAGACTATTGAATACTGAAAACAAACCTGAGGACTGAAGGGGGAGGGGAAGGAGGAAAGGGGTGATGGTCATGGAGGGGGCACTTGTTGGGAGAAGCACTGGGTGTTATATAGAAACCAATCTGACAATAAACTATTATAAATTTTTTAAAAAAGCAGCAGCAGAAAGTAAAATTAATAAAAAAAATACCATTTATAATTGCACCTAAACAATAAAATATCTTAAAGAGGTAAAATATCTATACTCTAAAAACTACAAAATGCTGATGAAAGAAACTAAAGATTGCACACACAAAAATGGAAAGAAATATCATGCTCATGGATAGGAAGAACAAATATTGCTAAAATGGCTATAAACTGCCCAAACTATCTACAGATTAAATGTTATCCTTATCAAAATACCAATAGCATTTTTCACAGAACTAGAACAAACGATCCTTAAAATTTGTATAGCACTACAAAAGACCCTGAATAGCTAAAGCAATCTTGAAAAAGAAAAACAAAATCAGAGGTATCACAATTCCAGATTGCAAGTTATACAAAGTAGCAGTAATTAAAACAGTAAGGTAGGGGTGTCGGGGTTGCTCTGTCAATTGTGTCCAACTCTTGATTTCAGCTCAGGTCAAGATCTCATGGTTTGTGGGATCAAGCCCTGTGACAGACTCTGTGGTGATAGTGCAGAGCCTGCTTAGGATTCTTTTTCTCTCTCTAAAAATCAAGTTTAAGAGAAAAAAGCAATATAGACTGACATAAAAATACACCCACGGATCAATAGAATAGAAAACTCAGAAAGAGCAATCTCTTTCAAAATAACACTAGCATTCTTCACAGAGCTAGAACAAACAACCCTAAAATTTGTATAAAACCAGGAAGACTCCAAATAGCCAAAGCAATCCTTAAAAAGAAAACCAAAGATGGAGGCATCACAGTTCCAGACTTCAAGCTATATTACAAATCTGTAATAAAGACATTCTGGTACTCGCACAAAAACAGACAAATACGTCAATGGAACAAAATAGAGATCCCAGAAATGGACCCACAAATGTATGGTCAAATAATCTTTCACAAAGTAGGAAAGGGTATCTATTCAATGGAATAAAAACAGTCTCTTGAGCAAATGGTTTTGGAAAAATTCGACAGTGGCATGCAGAAAAATGAATCTGGGCCACTTTCTTACACCATACACAAAAATATACTCAAAATGGATGAAAGACCTAAACATAAGAAAGGAAGCCATCAAAATCCTACAGAAGGAAACAAGCAAAAACCTCTTTGACCTTGGCCTCAGCAACTTCTTATTAGACAGGTCTCTGGAGGCAAGGGAAACAAAAGCAAAAATCAATGATTAGGACTTCATCCAAGCAAACATTTCTGCACAGCAAAGGAAACAATCAGCAAAACTAAAAGGCAACTGATGGAATGGGAGAAGATATTTACAAATGACATCTCATAAAGGGTTAGTATCCAAAACCTATAAAATACCTAACAAACTCAACACTTAAAAAATAAATAATCCAGTGAAGAAATGGGCAAAAGACATGAATAGACACTTCTCCAAAGACAGCCAGATGGCTAACAAACACATGAAAAGATGCTCAACATCACTCATTATTAGGGAAATACAAATCAAAACCTCAATGAGATACCACCTCACAACTGTCAGAATGGCTACAAGGAACAACTCAGGCAACAACAGATGTTGGCGAGGATGTGAAGAAAGAGGAACCCTTTTGCCCTGCTGGTGGTAATGCAAACTGGAGCAGCCACTTTGGAAAACAGTACAGAGTTTCCTCAAAAAATTAAAAATAGATCTACCGTACAACACAGCAATTGCACTACTAGGTATTTATCTAAAGGCTACAGATGTGGTGTTTCAAAGGGACAAAGCCCCCTCAATGTTTACAGCAGTGCTATAGACAAGAGCTGAAGTATGAAAAGAGCCCAAACGTCCATCGACTGACAAATGGATAAAGAAGATATGGTATGTGTGTGTTTGTGTGTGTGTGTGTGTGTGTGTGTGCACGCGCGCACGCACACACGGGTATCCCACAGAATATTACTCAACAAAAAGAATGAAATCTTGACATTTGCAACAATGTGGATGAAATTAGAGTATATTATGCTAAGCAAAATTAATCAGAGAAACATGACTTCACTCAAATGTGTAATAGATATAAAACAGATGAACATAAGGGAAAGGAAGCAAAAAATATATAAAAACAGGGAGGGGGACAAAACCTAAGAGACTCTTAAATACAGAAAAAAACTAAGGATTGTTGGAGGGGTTGTGGGTAGAAGGATGGGCTAATTGAGCAAGGGGCATTAAGTAGGACACTTGTTGGGATGAGCACTGAGTATTATATCAAGGACGAATCACTGGATTCTATTTTTGAAATTATTGCACTATATGCAACTAACTTGGGTGTAAGTTTAAATTAAAGGGAGGGAGGGAGGAAAGAAGGAAGGAAATTAGAAATAAACACACAATTATATGGTCAATTAATCGACAGAGGAGAAATGAACATACAATGGCAAAAAGACAGTCTCTTCAACAAATGGTGTTGGGAAAACTGGACAGCCACCTGCAAAAAAATGACCACTCCCTTTTACCACATACAAAAATGAACTCAAAATGGATTAAGGACTTAAATGTGAGACCTGAAACCATAAAAATCCCTGAAGAAAACAAAAGCAGGAATCTCTCTGACATCAGCCATAACAGTATTTTTCTAGATTAGTCTGCTAGGTAAGGGAAATAAAGGCAAAAATAAACCTTTGGGACTATATCACAATAAAAAGTTCCTGCACAGTAAAGGAAACAATCAAGAGAACTAACAGGAAACCTTAAGAATGGGAGAAGATATTTGTCAATGACATATGTGATAAAAGGTTAGTATCCAAAATATACAAAGAACTTATCAACCCCCCCCAACACACATACAAAATCCAATAATCCAGTTTAAAAATGGGCATAAGACATGAACAGACATTCTTCCAAAGTAGATATAAAGATGGCTAACCAACACATCAAAAAATGCTCAACATCACTTATCATCAGGGACATGAAAATTACAATGACAATGAGATAGTATCTCACACCTATCAGAATGGCTAAAATAAAAAATGCAAGAAACAAATGTTGGCAAGGATGCAGAGAAAAAGGAATTCTTGTGCACTGTTGGTAGGAATGCAAACTGGTGTAGCCATTGTGGAAAACAGCATGGAGTTCCTCAAAAAATTAAAAAAAGAACCACCCTATAATCCAGGAATCACACTACTGGGCATTTCTCCCCAAAATACAAAATCAGTAATTCTAAGGAGGATGTACACTCCTATGGTTAATGCAGCATTATTTACAATAGCCAACCTATGGAACCAGCACAAGTGTCCATCAATAGATAAATGATCAAGATGAGGTGGTATATGTAGACAGTGAAATATTACTCAGCTGTAAAAACCATTTGCAACAACATGGATAGAGCTACGACAACTACCATAGGAACTCACTCATATGTATAATTTAAGAAACAAATTAGCAAAAAAAAAAAAAAAAAAAGAAGAGAGAAACCAAGACAGGGACTCTTAACCACAGAAAATAAACTGATGATTATCAGAGGAGAGGTTTGGTGGGAGATGAGGATTAAAGAGCACACTTATCATGATGGGAAAAAATCCTGTAAGACACTGATGAAAAAAAATTGAAAATGACACAAATAAGTGGAAAGATATACCATGCTCATGGAATAAAAAATAATAATTGCTAAAATGTCCATACTACCCAAAGGAATCAACAGACTCATTGCAATCCCTATAAAAATACCCATAGTACTTTTTACAGAACTAGAACAATTAACCCTGAAATTTGTATGGAACCACAAAAGATCCCAAACATCAAAAACAATCTCTAGAAAGAAGAACAAAGCTGGTGGTATCATAATCCCAGATCAAACTTTACCAGAAAGCTACCCAACTACACCACAGTAATCCAAAGAGTACAGTACTTACACAAAAAGAGAAACACAGATCAATGGTATAGAATAAAGAGCCCAGAAATAAACCCACATTTATATAGTCAGTTAATCTATGACAAAGAAAGAAAAAATAGATAATGAGGAAAAGACAATCTCCCTAATAAATGGTAGTGGAAAACTGGACAGTTACATGCAAAAGAATGAAAGTGAACCTGGCTCTTATACCATTTATAAAAATAAATTCAAAATAGATTAGTGACCTAAATATGAAAACTGAAACCATAGAAGTCCTAGAAAAAAATATGTGTAGTAAATTCATGGACATCTGTCTTAGCAATTATTTTTGGATCTGACCCCTCAGACATGGATAATAAAAGCAAAAATTTAAAAAAAATTGTTTAAAAGAGCAGAACAAACAACTGTGACTACATTAAACTAAAAAGCTTTTACACAGTGAAGGAAACACTCAACAAAATGGAAAGGCAACCAACTGAATGGGAGAAGAGATTTACAAATTACCTATCTGATAAAGAGGTAATACCCACAATACATAAAGAACTCCAAAAACTCAACACCAAAGAACCATTTAAAATGGACAGAGATGACCTGAATTAACATTTTCCCAAAGACATACAGATGGCAACAGACACATGAAAAAAGATGTTCAACGTTATTAATCATCAAGGAAATGTAAATCAAAACCACAATGAGATCTCATCTCACACCTGTAGGAATGGCTATTATCAAAAAAAAAAAAAAAAAACCAAGAAATAAAAAGAGAATGTCATGCACTGTTGGTGGTAATGTGAACTGGTACAGCCACTATGGAAAGTAGTACGGAGGATTCCTCAAAAAATTAAAAATAGAAATACCATATAATCCAGTAATTCTACTATTGGGTATATACCTGAAGAAAACAAAAACACTAATCAGAAAAGATTTACCCACAGGTTTACTAGAGAACTATTTACAATTGTCAAGCAATCAAAGCAAACCAAGTATCTATTGATAGGTAAATGAAAAAAGAAGATATTTATACAATGAAATATTACTCAGCTATAAAAAAAAAGATTGAAATCTTGCCATTTATGAGAACATGGATGGACCTAGTGGGTATTATGCTAGGTGAAATTAAGTCAGATGGAGAATGACAAACACCCAATGATTTCACTTTTATGTGGCATCTAAAAAAATGAAACAAATTGGAGGGGAGGGTATAAATGGCTAAGTTGGTTAAGCATCTGACTCTTGATGGGTCAGGTAATGATTTCATGGTTCTTGGGATCAAGAACCTGCATCAAGCTCTGTGCTGCTAGCATGGAAACTGCTTGGGATTCTCTTTCTCCCTCTTGCTGCCCCTCCCTTGCTTGTGCTCACTAGTGTTCTCTCTCTCTGGCTCTCTTTCGCTCTCTCAAAATAAATAAACTTTAAAAATAAATAAAATAAAAATAAAACAATAAATAATTAAAAAAAAAAAACAGACTCATAAGCCCAGAAAACAATTTGGTATTTGCTAGAGGGAAGAGGTATGGGCAGATGAGCAAAAGAGGTGGACGTTAGAACTACAAATTTCCAGTTATAAAATAAGTCACAGAGATAAAATGTAAAGTATAGGGAATATAGTCAATAAAATTATAATAACTTTGTGTGGTGACGATAACTACATTTATCATAGTGACCATTTCATAATGTATAAGTGTCAAGTCACTATGTTGTACATCTGAAACTAATGTAACATTGTATTTGAACTATACTTCAATTAAAGTATTTTTAAAACTGAAGGACACCTGGCTGGTTTAGTTGGTAGAGCATGCAATGCTTTATCTCAGGATTTTGAGTCCAAGCCCCATGTTGGGGATGAAGCCTACTTAAAAAACTAAGAAAAATAAAACCAAGCTAAAAAACAAAATATCCAAGGAAGCCTGGGTGGCTCAGTCAGTTGAGCATTTGACTTCAGCTCAGGTCATGATCTCACTGCTTCAGAATCTGAGCCCCACATTGGGCTCTGTGCTGATGGCTCGAAGCCTGGAGCCTGTTCCAGATTCTGTGTCTCCCTCCCTCTCTCTCTCTCTGCCCCTCTCCCACTCACGCTCTGTCTCTCTCTCTCTCTCAACATTAAACAAAAATTAAAAATTAAATATCTGGATTTAATTTTGCTTTGCTAAAAATCTACTTCAATATTCTACTTCCATTCTCAACTTGTCAAAGAAAACAAGCACTATTATTTTATTCTCTCACAATTATTCTAACATAAATTACTCGTACATATTTCATGAGTTATAGAAGTTTCTTAAAACTATTTTTTAATAAGCTCTACACCCAATGTGGGGGTTGAATTCATGACACCAGATCAAGAATCACATGCTCTACCAACTGAGCCAGGAAGACACTCCTAAAACTTATTTTTTTAACCTATTTATTAAAACAATTTTATTAAAGACAGTATTTCTGCTCTATTACTCAACTGTTTACATAGAATGACAGTTAGAAATCATTTTTATATAACCTATTAGAAAAAAGTATATTTACATTTAACTATTTCTTAAATATAGGTACATTAATTACAAGAAACAATCCCCACATGATAACAACTATCTTTATTTTTCATAGCCCATATAAACATTCACCTACATGCATTTAGTTTTTACCTATTTCATTCAAAAACATAAGCAAGTGGAGCAATGTTTTTATAGATTTAACTATTTTGTTCAAAAGCAAATTTTTTTAAGTTTATTTATTTGGGGGTGGGTCAGAAAGAGAGGGAGAGAGAGCAAGAGTACTGCTAGGGATTTACCCAAGGGATACAGGAGTGCTGAGGCATAGGGGCACATGTACCCCAATGTTCATAGCAGCACGGTCAACAATAGCCAAATCATGGAAAGAGCCTAAATGTCCATCACCTGATGAATGGATCAAGAAGATGTGGTTTATATACACAATGGAGTACTACATGGTCATGAGAAAGAATGAAATCTGGCCATTTGTAGCAATGTGGATGGAACTTGAGAGTGTTATGCTAAGTGAAATAAGTCAGGCAGACAAAGACAGATACCATATGTTTTCACTCATATGTGGAACAGGAGAAACTTAACAGAGGACCACAGAGAGGAGAAGGGGAAAAAAAAACACTTGGGGAGAGGATGGGAGTCAAACTATGAGAGACTCTTGAATGCTGAAAGCAAACCCAAGGTGGATGGGGCTTGTGGAAGAGGGGGAAATGGGTGATGGGCATGGAAGAGGGCACTTGTTGGGATGAGCACTGGGTGTTATATGGAAACCAACTTGACAATAAACTATAATAAAAATTTTTTTATTTACAAAAACTTTTTAGTGATTTTTTATTTATTTTTGAGAGAGAAAGAGAGACAGCATGAGCAGGAGAGAGTCAGAGAGAGAAAGAGGGAGACACAGAATCTGAAGATAGGCTCCAAGCTCTGAGCTAGCTGTCAGGACAGAGCCTGACATGGGGCTTGAACCCACAAACCATGAGATCATGACCTGAGCTGAAGCAGGACGCTCAACCAACTGAGCCACCCAGGTGCCCTAGAAAAAAAAATTTTTTTAAAGAGAGAATCCCAAGCAGGTTCCATGCTGTGAGTGCAGAGCCTGACATGGGACTTGATGCCATGAACCATGAGATCATGAACTGAGCTAAAATCAAGTCTGACACCTAACCAAATCAGTCACCCAAGTACCCCTAAAAGTGGATTTATCTGTACTTGTATAAAGAGGAAATTAAAGTTCAAAATAATAGCAATGTTTACGTAAAATTTTTAAAAATATCTTTACCAAGTGGGTTACCCCCATCAAGTGGAAAAATCCAAATAGAATATTTAATAACACTAGTTCACCAAAAAGCCACCAGGGATACTTTTTCCATGAATCCCTATGAAAACCTAAGAAAAATATTTTTATGAGATTTTAATTTGGAGAATTATACAACAACCAGTCAAGAAGCATATCCTACATAAAGTAACGAATCCATTGAGCTTTTTGCTGGACCACAGCCATATTTCTGTCAGTTCAAATGATGATCTATATATGAGGGATTAATTTGACACAAGACAGTGAGGCTTAATCCTTCAGTATATCATAATCTATTTATTCTGCATGTTAAGAGGATTTCAGATTTAAAATTTATACAGGAAGTGATGCCAGAAATGTACACAGAATACGATTTTCCTAAAATATTAAGTTTTAATGTCTATATGCCGAATAGACTTTATTTAAAAATGTCAAAAAAATGTCTAACATAAATGGACTTTATTTTTAAATGTCTAATAAATGTCATTTAAGTTTTAAAAGGTAGAATTAAAGTTCATTTGACATTTTATATCAAAGAAATTAAATCTTAAATACAGATATTCACTGAAGGAGGACTAGCTAGAAGTTACCACGTTCTCATTTTGTGATCACGTTCTCATTTTGTGATCACTTAATGAAGTTACCACTATCAAGAGAGGAGAGATAGAATCACATAATTCACAAGTAGAGTAAAAGGCACTGTTAGACTAAAAAGAAGATCCCTTGCTTTACTTTGTAATTATTCACATAATACATAAAAATTAAAGGCTAGGAGGCTCAGTTGGTTAAGTGTTCAACTCTTTATTTCAGCTCAGGTTGTCATCTCGTGGTTCCTGAGTTCCAGCCCCACACTGGGCTCGGTCCTGACATTAGAAAGCCTGCTTAGGTTGCTCTCTCTCTCCCACTTTCTCTGCCTTTCCTGATCTTTCTCTCTCTCTCTCAAAAATAAATAAATAAACTTTTTAAAAGAAAATCCCCCTGACATATACAATAGATGCCCAATAATTTCTTCCTTGAAAACCTGCCCTGCTCATAACTCTAGAAGGAATAGATCCCTTGTGCCATCTAACCCTGTCACTTCACATCCAGCCACACCTCCAGAACCCAAGTGACTGAAGCAACATATTACAGTCTTGGAAAACTGTAATTAGAAGATGGACACTTAATTGTGGGATGAAGAGCTAGAAATCACAGGGACGATAGGTCTTGGGCTATCATTTTGAAATGGTCATGATAAGGGCATATGCAAGTAAATTTGTGAGCAGGAAAGTCAGTTTATAATGAATAAAAAGAGAAGCAAACATGCAAAGAAATGTCAACAAGCCAGCTGGTTCCAGAGAGCTGTTTCTACAAGCTGCCAACAATTGAATGAAATAAAATGCCCTTTAAGATCTAAACTCTCTCCAAGAGTTTAATTTAAATCTTTTTGAATGCTTTCTGCTTTTTTTAAACAAACATTCCTTGATTATGACAATGATTATATAAAATACTTAAGAACTTCCAAAAACATGACGGAAAGAACAAACTCAACTTTCGTTTAAAATATCTGAGAACTAGAGAGAAGGGCAAGATGGCAGATAAGTAGAAAGCTCTGTAATCTTCCCCCGCCCGCATCTATCAAACTGAGAAGGACTGAAGCGACAATACTCTGATCTGCAAGAGCGGGAGGAGAACACACAGACTCCAGAAAGAAGACAACCTCAAAGATGCCCGAGTGAGTGTGAACTGGGGAAATTAAATAAAGGACTGGGCCCCAGGGATGTGGAGGGGTGGGAGCTCCAGCCCAACACAGGGAGAGTGCATGGAGCCCTAGAGAGACAAGGAGAAGAGAAAAAGAGACTGTAAATGCTCATAGAACTATCTCTAGAGAAGCGATTAAAAAAAAAATTGGCCCGGGATAGAGAGAGAGATTGTCACCCCATATATAACCGCTGGGCATGGGAAAAGAAATCCATCTGGCGAATTCTTCCTTGGGTGCTGAATACAGGTGGTGCCTGAAGAAAAAGCTCCCTCCCCCTAGACCTTCCAACCTAGAAAGCCAGCTGCCACCAGGAGTACAGCTTCTCTCCCATGGTAGCATTGAAGCGCACAGAGTAGGATTTGGAAATGAGGCGGGGCTTGGAAAATAAATGTGATTTGCCAAAGGCCCAGGAAAGTCAGACTCAAAAGAGCCGCTTGCAATGCTTGGTTAGAGTGAGCTTGGGGAGCCGCAGTTCTTCTCCCAGCAACCACCAAAATAAGTCTCAGAGAACACCCCAGAGACCTGCCTACAACAATCCCTGTTGTAGGAAAACTGCCTTTTTTTTTTTTTTTGGCCATCCAGATATATTTTCCCTTATCTCATTATTATCTCTCCCCTCAACTGGTTATATGCTTTTATTGTACATTATCCTTTGTTGTTTCTGTCCCCCCCGTTTTCTTTCCTTTCCTCCTTCTTTTTATTTCTTTCTTTTTCTTTCTTTTTCTCTCTTTCCTTCCTTCCTTCTTTTTCTGTTTCTTTCTTTCCTTCCTTCCTTCTTCCCTTTTGGACTGCTTGTTTGATTAGTATGTGGGGTTGCCTGCTTTTGTTCCCTGTGTGATTGTCTGCCTGTTTTCCTTTTAAGGGGTACCTCAAGAAACAAGCCAAAGTACACTTGGTGGAGAGTCCCAAATATCACTGGCTAGGGAAATAAAATAATCAAAGACACAACAAGAGAAACTGAGACACCAAGAGACACTATTTTTTATATAGTTTATTACCAAGTTGGTTTCCATATAACACCCAGTGCTCTTCCCTACAAGTGCCCCTCTATATGACCCCTTCTTCCCCCCGCCCTCATCAACCCTCAGTTTGTGCTCAGCATTCCAAAGTCTTCATGATTTGCCTCACTCCCTCTCCCCAACTCCAAGAAACACTATTAAAAGAACACTTCCTGAATGGTCAGGCCCTAGAAAGTCATTTACAGCAATACTTACAGGTGCAGAGTGCATAACAAGCTTTTAAAACTGATAAGAGACAGAAAGCTAGCCAAAATGACAAAACGGAAGAACGCTCCTCTAAAGAAATTCCAGGAAGAATTCACAGCTACAGAATTGCTCAAAACAGATATAACCAATATAACGGAGCAAGAATTTAGAACAACTGTCATGAAATTAATCGTTGCGCTAAAAAAAAAAAAAAAAAAGGCATGGAAGACATTAGAGAAGCTATTGATACAAAGACTAGGGACCTTAAGAAGAGCCGTGACGAGTTTAAAAATGCTATAATGAGGTGCATAATAAAATGGAGGTGGCCACTGTACGGATTGAAGAGGCAGAGAGGAGAATAGGAGAATTAGACACTGTTATAGCAAAAGAAGAAGCCAAGAAAAAGAGAGAGAAATTGATCCAGGAGCACTAAAAGAGAATTCAAGACCTGAGTGATATAATCAAATGGAACAATATCTGTATCATAGGAATTCCTGAAGAAGAAGAAAGAGGAAAAGGTCCTGAAGGAGTGCTTGATCAAATTATAGTTGAGAACTTCCCGACTTTGGGGAAAGAAATAGGCATTGAAATCTAGGAGACACAGAGAACCCCCTTAAGAGGTAATTTGAATCAACCTTCCGCACGGCATATCATTGTGAAACAGGCAAAAATATAAAGACAGAATTCTGGAAGCAGCTAGGGACAAAAGGGCGCTAACATACAAAGGAAACCTTAGAGTGGTTACAGACCTATCTAAGGAAACTTGGCAGGCCAAAAAGGAATAGCAGGAAAACTTCAATGTGATGAACAGAAAAAATATGCAGCCAAGAATCCTTTATCTAGCATACCTGTCATTCAAAATAGAAGGAGAAATAAAGGTGTTACCAAATAAACAAAAATTGAGAGAATTCATCACCCCCAAACCAGCCCTACAAGAAATCCTAAGAGGGACTCTATGTGGGAAATGTTGCAAAGAATACAAAGTGCCAGAGACACCACTATAAACATGAGTTCTATGGAGAACACAATGACTCTAAACCCATATTTTTCAGTAATAACACTGAATGTAAATGGACTGAATGCTCTAATCAAACAACACAGGATAGCAGAATGGATAAAAAAACAAAATCCATCTATTTGCTGTCCACAACAACTCATTTTAGACCTGAGAAAATCTTCAGATTGAAAGTAAGGGATGGAGAAATATCTATCATGTGACTGGTAGTCAAAAAAAGCTGGAGTAGCCACCCTTATATCGGATAAACTGGATCTTAAAGTAAGGGCAGTAACAAGAGATGCAGAAGGGTATTATACAGTAATTACAGGGTCTCTTCATTAGGAGGAGCTAAAAATTATAAACATCTAGGTGCTGAATTCGGGAGCACCAAAATACATGAAACAATTAATTGCAAACAGAAACAATCTTATTGATAAGAATGTGCTAATTGTAGGGGACTTTAATACCCCCATTTACAGCTTGATAGATCAACCAGACAGAAAATCACTAAAGAAACAATGAACCTGAAAGACACATTACATGGAATTAATAGATATATTTAGAACCCTGGATCCTGACGCTAGGGAATTCACTTTCTTCTCGAGTGCGCATGGCACATTCTCCAAGATAGATCACATACTGGGGCATAAAGCAGCCCTCTATAAATATAAAAGAATTGAGATTATACCATGCACACTTTCAGATCACAATGCTATGAAACTTGAACTCAACCACAGGAAGAAGTCTGGAAAACCTCCAAAAATGTGTAGGTTAAAAACCACCCTACTAAAGAATGATTGGGCCAATCAGGCAATTAGAGAAGAAATTAAAAAATATATACAAACAAATGAAAATGAAAATACAACAATCCAAACTCTCTGGGACACAGCAAAGGCAGTCCTAAGAGGAAAGTATATTGCCACCCAGGCCTATTTCAACAAACTGGAAAAAGCACAAATTCAAAATCTAACAGAGCACCTAATGGAACTAGAAGGGGAGCAGTAAGAGCACCCCAAACTCAGGAGAAGAAGAGAAATAATAACGATGAAGGTAGAAATAAACAATATAGAATCCAAAAAAAACCCAGTTGAACAGATCAATGAAACCAAGAGTTGGTTTTTTGAAAAAATAAACAAAATTGATAAACCTCTAGCTAGGCTCCTCAGAAAAAAAAGAGAACACCCAAATAGACAAAATCACAAATGAAAATGGATCTATTACAACAGATCTCTCAGAAATACAAGCAATCATCAGAGATTACTATGAAAAATTATATGCCAACAAACTGGACAATCTAGAAGAAATGGACAAATTCCTAAACATACACGCACTACCAAAATTCAAATAAGAGATACAAAATATGAACAGACCCATAATCAGTGAAGAAATTGAATCAGTTATCAAAAATCTCCCAATGAATAAGAGCCCAAGGCCAGATGGCTTCCCAGGGGAATTCTATCAGACATTTAAAGCAGAGTTAATACCCATTCTTCTCAAGCTACTCCAAAAAATAAATAGAAGGAAAACTTCCAAACTCATTCTATGAAGCCAGCAACACTTTGATTCCCAAACCAGACAGAGACCCAGAAAAAACCAAAAAAGGACAACTACAGGCCAACATCCTTAATAAATACAGATGCAAAAATACTCAACATACTAGCAAATCAAATTCAACAGCATATAAAAAGTATTATCCATCATGATCAAGTGGGATTAATTCCTGGGTTACAGGGCTGGTTCAATATTCACAAATCCATCAATGTGATACATCACATTAACAAAAGAAAAGATAAAAACCATATGATCCTGTCCATATGCAGAAAAAGCATTTGACAAAATACATCATCCCTTCTTAATAAAAACCCTTGAGAAACTTGGGAGAGAAGGAACTTACTTAAACATTATAACAGCAATTTATGAAAAGCCCACAGTGGGGCACCTGGGTGGCTCAGTCGGTTGAGTGTCTGGCTTCAGCTCAGGTCATGTTCTCATAGTTTGTGGGGTCGAGCCCCGCATTGGGCTCTGTGTTCACAGCTAGCTCAGAGCCTGCCTGCTTCAGATTCTGTATCTCCCTCTCTCTCTGACCCTCCCCTGATAATGCTGTCTCTCTCTCTCTCTCTCTCTCTCTCTCAAAAATAAATAAAACATTAGAAAAAAATTTAAAAAGAAAAGAAAAGAAAAGCTCACAGCTAATATTCTCAATGGGGAAAAACTGAGAGCTTTTCCATGAGATCAGGAACACAACAGGGGTGTCCACTCTCACCACTGTTGTTTAACATAGTGCTGGAAGTCCTAGCATCAGCAATGAGACAACAAAAGGAAATAAAAGTCATCAGAATTGGCAAGGATGATGTTAAACTGTCACTATTCACAGATGACATAACACTCTACATGGAAAACCCAACAGACTCCCTCAGAAGCCTACAAGAACAGACCCATGAGTTCAGCATAGTCACTGGGTACAAAATCAATGTACAGAAATCAGTTGCATTTTTATACACCAATAATGAAGCAACAGAAAGAGAAATCAAGAAACTGATCACATTCAGAACTGCACAAAAAAATAAAATAAAATAAAATACCTAGGAATAAACCTAACCAAAGATGGAAAAAACCTGTATGATGAAAACTATATAGAACTTATAAAAGAAATAGAAGATGACACAAAGAAATGGAAAAACATTCTATGCTCATGTATGGGAAGAATAAACATTGTGAAAATATCATTATTATCCAAAGCATTCTACACATTCAATGCAATCCCAACCAAAATTGCACCAATATTCTTCTCAAAGCTAGAACAAACTATCCTCAAATTTGTATGGAACCACAAAAGACTCCAAATAGCCAAAGTATTATTGAAGAAGAAAACCAAAAGAGAGGCATCAAAATCCCAGACTTTAGCCTCTACTACAAAGTTGTCATCATCAAGACAGTATGGTACTGGCACAAAAACAGACACATAGA
>NC_043703.1:107586332-107595841 GCF_006229205.1 Suricata suricatta | reverse complement strand
AAGAGGATGTCCAGATGGACAACAGACACATGAAACGATATTCAGCATCACTCATCATCAGGGAAATACAAATCAAAACCATACTGAGATACCACCTCATGCCGGTCAGAGTGGCTAAAATGAATAAATCAAAAGTCTACAGATGCTGGCAAGGATATGGAGAAACGAGCACCCTCCTGCACTGCTGGTGGGAATGTAAACTGGTACAGCCGCTCTGGAAAACAGTGTGGAGGTTCCTCAAAAAATTAACAATAGAACTCCCCTATGATCCAGCAATAGCACTGCTAGGAATTTACCCAGGGGATCCAAGAGTGCTGATGCATAGGGGCACATGTACCCCAATGTTCATAGCAGCACTTTCAACAATAGCCAAATCATGGCAAGAGCCTAAGTGTCCATCACTTGATGAATGGATCAAGAAGATGTCCATCACACACAATGGAATACTACATGGCAATGAGAAAGAATGAAATATGGCCATTTGTAGGAAAGTGGATGGACCTCGAGGGTGTCATGCTGAGTGAAATAAGTCAGGCGGAGAAGGACAGATACCACATGTTTGCACTCATAGGTCTAACAGGAGAAACCTAACAGGGGACCATGGGGAGGGGAAGAGGGAAAAAGAGTTAGGGAGAGGGTGGGAGGCAAATTATGAGAGACTCTTGAATACTGAAAATGAACTGAGGGCTGAAGGGGCAGGGGAAAAGGGGAAGGGGGGTGATGGTCATGGAGGAGGTCACTTGTGGGGAAGAGCACTGGATGTTATATGGAAACCAACTTTACAATAAACTATAAATTTTTAAAAAAGAGAAAAATTACAAAGATAAAAAAATAAATATCTGAGAACTGTTGCTTTTGTAAATGAGAGAGGCATGAGAGAAATGGCACCATTGAATAGATATCGCCTTCTATCCCTCAAAAATCTGCAGTTCAAGAGTTGCCAGGCTGGCTTAGTCTGCGGAGGCATGCAACTCTTGGTCTTGGGGTTGTGAGTTCAGGCCTCACACTGGATATAGACGTTACTTTAAAAAAAATAATGTGCAATAAGGCACTCAAACTATGAAACTTCCTCAACCTAGAAGACACTTTATTCTTATTCTTACCAGGTTTTAATGTCAAGATTTGAGTATCTACTCACCTCCTCCATTTTTGTGTGATTTTTTTAATCTCTTAATGTTAGACTATTTTATTCTCCATATCACTTGAACATATTTTATCATTTTATCATTTATCTTTTACTTTCTGGTTATTCTAAATTGGTTATTCTTAGTTTATATTACTGTCCTAATATTTTTGCTATCTTAATCATTCAACTTTTTTTCCTATTAAATATATAATACTTCTTAAATTTGCATTCAAGTGTTTATTTTCTCCATACTGCTTTTTTTCTTTTTAATTTCTCTAAGTAAGCTCTGTGCGTAAACTCATGATGACCCTGAGAGCAAGAGTCACATGCTCTACTGGCTGAGCCAGCCAGGCACTCCCAGATTAGAGATCTCTTAACCTTTTTTATTTTTATTATTTTTATTTTTTCTGAATTTAAACTGAACCTATTTTTAAATAAAATTTTTATATAAAATTTTATAAATTTTTACATAAATTGTTAAATACATAAAATATTTTCTGTGAATAGAGGCATATTTCTTTTTTTTGCACTTTACTGAGTTTTGCAGAACTTCTGTTTTTAACAAATTCAAGGTCCTCTACTGAGTATGTCGTTTTTCCAAAAGCAGTGATTGCTCTCTTTGTGTCTCAGTGTCACATCTGGTAATTCCTGCAATATTTCAACTTTGTCATTATTGCTATATTTGTTATGATGACCTATCATGTGTGATCTTTGATGTTACTGTTCTAATTGCCTTGGGGCACCACAAACTGTACCCACAGCAGATGACAAACTTAATAAATGTTCTGTGTGTTCTGAGTGCTCCACCAACTGGCCATTCCTCTCTCTCTTTCTGGGATCTTCATATTACCTCCCTATTTCACAGCAATACTGAAACTAGGCCAATCAGTAACCCTCTTATGGCCTCGAAGTGTTCAAGTAAAACAAGAAGTTATATGTCTCTCACTATAAATCATAAAGTAGAAATGATTAAGCTCACTGAAGATGGCATGTCAAAAGCTGAGAATGGTCAAAAGCTAGGCCTCTTGCACCCAACACTTAGACAAGCTGTGACTGCGAAGGAAAAGTTAATGAAGGAAGTAAAAAGGGCTATGCCACTAAACACACAAATGGCGAGAAAGCCAAACAGCCTTACTGCTGATATGGAGAAAAGTTTTAGTGCTCTGGATAGATCAAATCAGCCACAACACTCCCTTAAACCAAAACCTAATCCAGAGCAAGGTCCTAACTCTTCAATTTTATGAAGGCTCAGAGAGGTAAGGAAGTTGCAGAAGAAAAGTTTGAAGCTAGTAGAAATTGGTTTATTGTGGCTTAAGGAAAGAATCCATCCCCAAAACATAAAAGTGCAAAGTAAAGTAGCAAAGTGCTGATGTGGAAGCTGCAGCAAGTTTTCAAGAAGATCTAGCTAAGCTCATTAATGAAGGCTACACTAAAAATTTTCTGTGTAAAAAAACAACTTTCTATTGGAAGAAAGTGCCATCTAGGACTTTCATAGCTAGAAAGGAAGAGTCAATGCCTGGCTTCAAAGGACAGGTGACTCTCTTGCTAGAGAATAGTGCAGGCAACGACTCTACATTCAAGCCAATGCCCACTTCCCATCCCCAAAATCCTAGGGCCCTTTTCTAATTATGCTAATACTGCTCTGCCTGTACTCTAGAAATGGAACAACAAAGCCTGCCTGAATGACAGTACATTTGTTTACAACATGGTTTGCCGAGTATTTTAAGCATACTGTTGACACATCCTGCGCGGGGGGGGGGGGGTTCCTTTGAAAATATTACTGCTCATTGACAATGTACCTAAGCTCTGATGCTCTGATGGATATGCAAAATAAGATGTACTATGTTTCATGCCTGCTAGCTCAATATCCATTCTGTAGCCCAAGGATCAACAAGTCATTTCAACATTTAAGTCTTATTACTGAAGAAATACATCCTGTAGGGCTATAATTGCCAGAGATGACTCTGAGGGGTTCAAAACTTCAGTGGAGGAAGTAACCACGGATGTGGTGCAAACAGCAAGAGAACTAGAACTAGAAATAATACCTGTAGATAGGACTGAATTTCTGTGACTAAATCTCACGGCAAGGATGAGGAAAGTTTCTTACGGAAGAGCAAAGAAAATGGTTTCTTGAGTTGGAATCTTCCTGGTGAAGATGCTGTGAAGACTGTTGAAATGACAATGAAGTTTACATAAACTTAGTCAATAAGGCAGTGGCAGGGTATGAGAGGATGGTCTCCAATTGTGAAAGAAGTTCTACTGCTGATAAAATGCTATCAAAAATCATCTCAGGGTACAGAGAAATTATTCATGAAAACAAGAGTCTATTGATGCAGCAAACTTCATTGTTCTCTTATTTTAAGAAATTGCCACAGTCACCCCAGTCTTCAGTGACCTCTCATCAGTGAGCAGCCACCAACATCAAGGCAGGACCCTCAACCAGCAAAAAGATTACAACTCACTGAAAGATCAGATGGTAGTCAGCATTTTTTAAGTTTAATTTTTAAATTAAGATATGTACATTTTTTAGACATAATGCCATTGCATACTTAATAGACTATAGTATACTGTAAATATAACTTTGACATGCAATGGGAAAAAAATTCATCTGATTTGCTTTACTGCAGTGGTCTGGAACAAACCTGCAATATCTCTGAGGTATGCCTGATTTTATAACACTGGGATCACACCACATATATAGCTTAGTGTCCTGATCCTTTTAGGTCAGTATATTGCAACTGCACTTTAACACTCATCTCTTGATCAGCATTTAGATCAGTTTCCAGTTTAGGGTTTATATTAATACTAACACATTTACATTACTTTTATATACTTATTTTTGACTATTACCTTAAAACAAATTCCTAAAGTTGGAATGTTATGTGAAAGAAAATAAAAGTTTTTACCAACTGTGAAACATAGGACATGGTTTTCCACAGAACTTAACACAAATTCTCAGAAAATATATTTGAATGTAATTTTTTGTTTACTGAATCCTCAATCAATTCTCATTTTTCTTTGTTTTACTAATTGGATAGATTGGTTCGCTGCACTGCTTTTACTTTGAACAATTTTTAAAATAAGCATGATCATTTTCTTTTGTAAACTGCTTCTTGATCTACCTGACACTCTCTCAAATGGAAATATCTTTATTAATTTTGCTGACGACTACAGATTCTGGAAACTAGGTGAAGAGGAGAGTAAAATCGTATCACAGACTCTGTCAAAATCCTAACAAAAATAATTGAAAAACACTCTAAAGGGCAGGGAAACCAAACAAGAAAGGAGAAACAGCCATGATGGAGGGGTCCAAAATAAGCCACTGTGGCATAAAGACTGTTTTGAGCTTTGATTTCCTAAAACCCTTTATCTGCAAAAGAAATTCAATTGTCATAAAGCCCCTCCCAGGGAACAACTCTAATCTTTCTTAAAAAAGAAGTCAACACTACACCCAGTCAGACTTTGTCACAAAACTAAATCTCTCATCTTTTCTCCTAAGGACCCACTTATCTTTCTAAAAGGTCATCTATTTTTCTTTTATAGGTGCACCTTCTCTCCAGGCCCCTCTAAGAAGTCATTTGTTCTCCCCAAAATTCTCCTCTACACCTAACTCCTATTAAGACGCTATGTAAGTCCCAAATTCAAAATTCTTCAGTCACATTTCTTTAACTCCCATGCTACATACATAATTAAATCTGTGTTTTTTTTTGTCTAGCTAATATGTCTTTTGGTAGTTTAATCTGCAGGCGCCCAAGTGTGAACAAAAGAGGGTAGAGGAAAATTATTTCCTATCTGACAATTTGCCACAAATCCGCAAAAAAATGATAACTAAAGTAACGTGTGTGATGCTTACAATCTCCATCCCACCGCCACCCCAAAAAGTCTCTTCAGAAAGAAGTGTCCCAAAAATCATGAGATTGCTCACATGGAGTGCCTCTGTTTGAGTGGGGGGAAAAAAAAAAAAAAAAAGCAGACTGAAGAAGTGAGTAGGCACCTTAGGAAAAAGAGATTGAAAAGGTCTTCAGAGTAGATAAACTCCAAATAAAGTGCCTATATACCAGTGAGGAAATGAGGAACCTTCAGGCCCATCAAAATACAAATAGAACTGGGGTACCTGGGTGGCTCAGTTAGTTGGGCGTCTGACTTTGCCCAGGTCATGAATTCACTGTTGCTGAGTTCGAGCCCCATGTTGGGCTCTGCGGCCGACAGCTCAGAGCCTGGAGTCTGCTTCAGATTCTGTGTCTCCCTCTCTCTCCGTCCCTCCTCTGTTCATGATCTGTGTCTCTGTCAAAAATAAATAAAAATTAAAAAACTTTTAAAAAGACATAAGTAGAGGTAACAGTCCAATAAATTAGAATTTAGCAAAATCAAAAACTAAAAGGAAAGTGAACTACTTAAACTCCAAATGTTTAAGTAGAAACATGTAAGTAAAATGGTATAAAATGTTTCTTCCTAGTTTAAGAAAAGACACTAGGGTTACACCACAAATTGGAGGAAATCATTGGAACTTTGAAAATATCCTCCATAGGAAAAGTATACTCCTCTGTTAGAAGAAATGAACCCTGGTTCAGACACTTAATAGAATTTCAAAGAAAAAGCAAAACCCATTTCCTTTACAAAAGGCTACACAAACCCCCACTGAATTACCCTATTTCTCCTAGTCCTCACAACTATAAGAGGATAGAAAGCACATACCCATCCATCAGACCCTAGCTCAGAGAAGACAAACTGGTCACAGATCAGAAGTCAAGGAGGGGCACCAGCTGGCTCAGTCAGTGGAGAATGCGACTCTTGATCTCAGGGCTATAAATTCAAGCCCCATATTGAGAGCAGAGCTTAGTTAAAAATGAAAAAATAGGGGAGCCAGGGTAGCTTAGTTGGTTGAGCATCTTGATTTTAGGTCATGATCCCAGGGTCACTGGGTCATTGGGTCCATGCTGAGCATTGAGCCTGCTTAACAGGCTCTCTCTTCCCCTCTGCTACTCTCCCCTGCTCCTGCTCTCTCTAAAATTAAAAAAAAAAAAAAAGGCAAAGGACAAACAAATTTTAAAAAGAAAAAAGGAAAAAAAGAAAAATTCTTAAAAAAAAAAGTCAAAAGAATTTAGCCATATTGGATTAAAGTAGTCAGAATAGTGATCTATATCTTAAGAATCCGCATAATAAAAGAAATATCAAGTCAGTCAGAAAAATCATAAAATAGCATAATGAAAGATAGGAACTTTCTATACAGAAAACTCAAAGATAGAAGCTTAGATTATTAAGATCTTATTTTCTAATATAAGCTTTTAGTGTTCTAGATCTCCTTCTATTTTAGTGCTATAAATTTCCCTCTATTTCTGTATCCCACAAGTATTTACATGTTGTATTTTCATTTTAATTCAATTCAAACTATGTTGTAATTTCCCTTGAGACCTCTTTGGTCTTCTTTGAACCACAGGTTATTTAGAACTATGCCGCTTAATTTCTAAATATCTGTGTATTTTCCAGACACCCTTTTTATACTGTTTTATAATTTAATTTCATTTTGTTCAAGAACAGACTTCATATAATTTGATTTTTAAGAATTTCTTAAGGCTTGTTTCATGACCCAGGATATGGTTTATCTTGGTCAGGGGAGAGCAAGCTATAGCCTATTTTTACACCAAAATCCAGCCCCTGATAGTTTTAGAATGGCCCACAATATAGGAATGATTTTTACATTTTAAATGATGAAAATATCAAAACATTTCATGACCTGTGAAAATTATATTAACTTCAAATTTCAATGTCCATAAATAAATTATTACTGGGACATAACCAAACCCATTTACTTACGAATTATCTAAGACTGCTTTTGCACTACAGTGGCAGATTTGAATAGTTGTGACAGAGACCATATAGTCCACAGTACCTAAATATCTACTCTCTGGCCTTTTACACAAAACATTTGCTGACCCCTAATCTTCATATGTGTTCTACAAACACTTAAAAGAATATGTATTTTATTCTTTGGGGTGTTGTATTCTCTAATTTCAACGAGATCTAGTTCGTTGATGATGTTATTCAGTTGTTCTATATTTTTGTTGATTTCCCATTTATCAGTTACTAAAAGAAATGTTGAAATTTTCACCTAGAAATGGATTTGTTCTTCTCTCTTTTCAGTCCTACCAATTTTTGCACTATATGTTTTTTAAGCCTCTGTTGTCAGGTACACAGATTGATAAGTCCTCTTGGTTCTTTATATTACGTAAAATCTCTGGTAATTTTCCTTGCTCTGATATCTTCTTTGCCTGGTACTAATATAGCCACTCCAAATATTATATTTAGATGGTATATTTTATTCCATCCTTTCCTTTTAATCTGACTATAGTATTAAACTTAATGTGTTTCTTATAGGCTGAATATTCTTTTTAAAAAATATTATTGAATCTGACAATTGTTGCTTTTGTATTGACCATTTATATTTAATATAAATACTAATGTTTGGATTTAAGATCACACTCTTACTATTTTGTTTGTCCTTCTGTTTTTATTCACGTGTTTCCTCTTTCTTGCCTTCTTCTGGATTATTTTTTAGTATTTCATCTTAATATGGTGTTTTTTATTCTATCTTTTTTTTTAATGGTTGCTATAGGGATTGCGATACATTTACTGAACTTTTCATTATTTTCTTAGTACTATTTCTTTTTTAAAACAGGTTTTATTTTATTAAGAACCCTTAAAATAAGGTCTACATTCCTAATAGATTTTTAAGTGTACAACATACTACTGTTAACTATAGGCACAATGTTGTGCAGTAAATCTATAGAACTTACTCATCTTGCATAACTAAACTATACTTGTTGGCTAATAACTCCCTGTTTCTCCTCTCTCCCCAGCCCTGGCAACCTGAGAGAATCACTGTTTTAACAATTCAAATAAAATATAAAACCTTATCCTCATATTGATCCCTTCACCTTCTCCTTCACATTGTAGCTCTCTCATAAATTACATTTACATTGAAAATCCCATCTGATAGTGTGGTTTTTCATTTCAACTGTCACACATATGCTAGAAAACTTGAAAAAAGTGAGAACTGTCTATTACGTTACCCAACAATTACCATTCCTGTTATTCATGCAAATGAACAGATCAGTGCCACTGAAATGTATCATTACCTATCTCAGTCTGGTTCTCAGCTCTACCCAATAACCCTTGTCCACTTCCCTCATCACTTCCTTTCCAATCTTCACTGCTTTTCTCAACCCTCCCATCCTGCTATTTGTCGCCTTAACCTGAGAAAATGACCCTGCCTCCTAAGTCACTGATAAGGGACATCAGCCAAGAATTCCTCAAATTCTTCCTAGCACACTTAAACTGACCCACACCCATACCTATCCTTTTCCCAAGGCTGGATTACAGGGTTGACTGAACAAGGAGCTGCCTAAGTACCAGTCTACAAGAAGCAGTACAACATCACTGGCATAAGCTGGTAACGGGACCATTTAAATCAACAACTTCATAACCAGGCAAATGCGCATTAGTCTCTAAACCGCCAAAGCTGACATCATTTGATAGAAAAATTTAAAATACTTCTGTCAGCATTAACCTGTCAAGATCTCCATCAAATATTTTTGCAAATTTTATCTACTTATTAAATCATATAGTGCTACTAAAGGCTACACTACCAATCCTGATCCAGATAACTAACAGGCACTTGAAACTTAGTCAAAATCTTCAGAAAACTTGAAATTAAACCATGCATTACATGGTGCTATTTACCAGGAACAAGCAATTTATTTTTTAACCTAAATTTGAAAACTTTAATATGCCTCACAGGAAGCTGTCTGGTTCAGAAAACAGTATAAGAAAACTGACTAAAGAACCAAAATATAGAAAAGTGAGAAGCATGCTGCCAACATAAAAACCAGGAAATAAATAACTTTAAAATACATTTTGAGCAAGGTTTTTCCACTTTAATAATTTATTCAACAATATTATTGAGCAACAATTATGTGCCAGATACTCTTCTGGGGAACAAGACAAATAAGGGTCCCTGCTCTTGAAGACTAAAATTCTAGGAGAAGCATTCTACTGGAAAAACCAGATGACATGGTAGAGAAGACGAAGCTAGAGAGGCTGAAAGAAAAAGAAGGCCACATATATATACACGATGGAGAACTACATGGCAATGAGAGGGAATGATGTATGGCCATTTGTAGGAAGGTGGATGGACCTCGAGGGTGTCATGCTGAGTGAAGTAAGCCAGGCAGAGAAGGACAGAAACCATATGTTTGCACTCATAGGTCTAGCAGGAAAACAAGAGAGACCTAATGGAGAACCAGGGGGAGCGGAGGAGGGAGAGAGAGTTGGGGAGAGAGAGGGATGCAAAACTTGAGAGACTATTGAATGCTGAGAATGAACT
>NC_043703.1:107561881-107586232 GCF_006229205.1 Suricata suricatta | reverse complement strand
AGTTGAGGGGGAAGGGGGAGGGGGGAAAAGAGGTGGGGGTGATGGGGGAGCGCACTTAAGGGGAAGAGCACTGGGTGTTATATGGAAAACAATTTGACAATAAAATATTATGAAAAAAAAAAAAGGCCACAGTGAGATGTAAAACATCTAAAGGGTAAATAGAAACCACACATAAGTAGGGCACGGGGAGAAACAGAATATCCAAGCAGAGAGAATACCAAGTCCCAAAACAGAAATGATCTTGGCCTTTGAAGAATAGAAGACAAGACGTGTCTATGGCTGAAATATAATCAGCAAAGGAACAAACTGTAGGCAATGATGGAAGAAAGGTAGGGAGAAGTCAGATCAAATAAGGCTTTATGGGAACCTTTATGAGTATGAATAGATAATGCTACCAGGTCATAAGTGATAGGAAAACAACTTTTTTATTTAAAATGTTAAGCTACTTTCTGTGCATCTGATAGGTCTTTTATTACAAACACAATGATGTATGTATAATTTTTTTACTGTAAAGTATCTTAGCACCCTCAATAAAATAAATAGTGAACAAATATTTGAAAGCATGTCTATATTGACTTGGCTTTCCACTTTCCTATCATCATGATGGAATAGGAATCACTTCTCCTGAGCTCTGGAGCTCATCTCTACCCACCAGAGCCTCTGACAGCTCACTTATAAACCTTTTAAGAGAAAAGTGCCTCCTCTGGGCACACAATCCCTGCACAAGGACATAAATTTAGCAGGGAAGGCACCAGATTTCAGCCAGCTCCTCCCTCACCAACTTGGCCCAGCATTCTCATACATAACCATTTAAGATGGCCTTACCAACCACCTCCTTGGAAATTGTATTCCATCAACTAACCCCTCTCTCTTTTGACTTTGTTCCCTCAAAAGGAAGGGACATTTACATCAGAAACTGTTTAAAGTTATGCCTTTCTCCTCACGAAATGCAGAGCACTGCTGTATATTTACCATTATGTACTGCCAAAGCCTGACAGAGTGCTAAGGCTTTGAATGTTATGTTAACTTAAAAGACAGACTCAAAGTTACAGTAGTTCAAAAGTTCTTGTCCTCTTATTAGAAACCAGTTATCTTTATTTGGGTAGCTTTAAAATCATGTACACACCTAGTTATTTGTAATCCACACCCTACTTCCTATGGGTGTGAGATATATCACAGTTTGAGAATGAATTTTTGGATCATCTATAATTCCAACTACCATATATCTGAATCCTGGCATTACAGCTTATTATCCTGCCAAAAATAATGATGCAAAAACTGGCAGAGATGCTGATTTGTCTGTCAAGAAAATCTTTTTAAAATAATATAACATTTAAAAATTTCCTAGTCAGCACTTAAAACTTTCAACTGTTTCTAAGCGAATATGTTCCTTAACATGTACTATAATTTAGTAACCACAAATGGCTAATTTTTACTATACTTTCACAACTGGTAAGCTAAGAAAATTAAGACTACATGTAATTGTCTAATAAAACAAAAATTTGCATAGATGTATTTATGAAATTTTAATTATTTTTAAAATACTTTGTTTTAATAATGCACAAATTGTGATAGTTATAGAAATTATTTACTCTCACCTCTGCTCTTCAATCAAAAAAAACACCCACAAATTATAGGCGCCTATAATTTGCCTGTTCAGCAAATTAAACACTTTGACTTTGGTCATGCTTTGAGAATGCCTTGAAGTAACCCCAGAGCAAAAAAAGAATTTATGCTTCAAAAAATAAGCTTTCAGATAAAAATCACAGCTCATTTGCTCTGAACAAAGTATTTTATCCAGCTCTTCTTCAGCCATTAGAACAACAAAATTGACCTTTGCCATGCATCACTGATTTGGTCATCTCATATTCCATAGATAAGCAGGGGCTCTTAATTACAAAATGCTTTTTCTTTTAACAGTAATAATATAGTCCAATTTTGGAAAAATTAAATATTACCTAGAATTCCACTACCCTAAAAACAAACAGCTTGCCCTTTTTAAAATGCCCATTTTATATAAAAGACCGTTTATATGAAAAACAGGTACCTTAAAAGGAAGTTGGGTTTTGTTCCCAAATATATTGAGCTAGATAGCCAAAAAGTCACATTCAAATCAAAGTCAGAAAATTGGTTCATCAGATCTTATATGGAAAGATACAAATATAGTAAAACTCCAGAATATGAGTGACTTACTTTAATAGTGACTTAACTATATCTTGGAACAAATAATGAGCTGCAATATTAAGAGTTTTAACAATAGTCAACTTTATCTAAAACTTTTTAGATAATTTACAAGTAAAATGATGCATTGTCTTCCTATCTTTGCTTTTTGCTTCACAAGAACCTTGGTGAAGGAGCAGTGAGAATGGAGTACTGATCAATAAGGCTAGCCATGTATTAACTGTTGAAGTTGTGTGACGGGTACATAAGAGTTTACTGTATTTCTCAACATTAATTTATACCAACAATTTTCCAAAATGAAAAATGAAAAACTTTACTAAAAAAACCCTAAGACTATAAAAGATGAAACATAAAAAAAAAATCAGGCTTGTCTTTCATGTATGTTTATTTACACATATCATCACAGCAAAGTCACTCTACCATAAATGGACTATATTGTCACTCAGAGAAACTGCGATTTATCCACTATTTATCAGGATCACTGTCTGATGACAACACACTGATGGACTCTTCAAAATACTTGCTGCAGAGGTCAAAAAAACCTCTGAAAAAATGAAGAGTTTACTCATTAATTCAATTATTCACTCAACAAATATTTTATTAAGCATTTATTCTATGCCAGGCCCTGTTCTAGGCACTGGAGTTGCATCAATAAATAAGAGATAAAAATCCCTATAGAGTTTATATTCTAATGGGGAGGAAGTGAGCAGGTAATAAATGTAATAAATTAGGGGCACCTGGGTGGCTCAATCAGTTGAGCATCCAACTTCAGCTCAGATCATGATCTCGCAGTCCAGTCAATCCCTGAGTTCAAGCCCCATGTCTGACTCTGTGCTGACAGCTCAGAGCCTGAAGCCTGCTTCAGATTCTGTCTCCTTCTCTGTCTCTGTCCCCTCCCCTGCTCATGCTTTGTCTTTCTCTCTCTTTCAAAAATAAATAAAGCATTTAAAAAATATTTTAAAACATAATAAATTATATATTATGTTGGGGGTGATAGATGGAAAAAATATAGGGAGATAAGAGAGCATTCAGGTAGGGGATGTAGCAATTTTAAGAAGGGTGATCAGGATGATCTCATGGAGATATGACATTTAAGCCAAGACTTGAAAGAAAAACAAAGTGAAGCCTGTGGATATCTGGACAATGCTCCACAATACAGAACAGGCAGAGGTGTGCCTGATGTGTTAAAAAAAAAACAAACAAACAAACAAAAAAACAGGTGAATTCCAGAGAGGCTGGAGCATAATTACCAAGCAGAGAAATAGTGGAGAAGGAGGTTGAAAAGAAATAGGAGAAAGGGGTATGATAGGGATAACATAGAGCTTTGTAGGCCATTATAAAAACTGGCTTTATGACGAGTTAAACAGAATGCCCAAGTGAAAAAATCTGAGCGGGTGTTATATTACCCTCTTCTGATGTGCTTTGACTCTGGGGTTCTAGTCCAGCAGTGACCCAAATGGTTGCTTCCTGTTATCACCCATGATTTGATAATCAACTCCCTGTCAAATGGTGACTACTGTAGAGGGGCTCCAACTCATGTGTACTATTCTTAGAAAAGCTCTTCATTTCTGAGTCACTGACAATCCCCCACTTGGAAGGGGATAAAGTGTCACCTCCAAAAGATGTTATAAAAATTTGTTCCTGCTTTCGATGAGTAGAAATAATTTGCACTAACACTGCTTTTTAGATTATGCAAAATGACAAAATAACTGGTTTGGTATCAGATTAATCATGATTAAAGTCCAAACTAAAAGGCACCCTCGGGAATAGAAGGTATTTGCAAATGACATATCTGATAATGGGTCAGTATCCAAAATCTATAAAAAAAAAAAAAACAACTTACCAATCTCAACACCCAAAAAAGAAATAATCCAGTGAAGAAATGGGCAAAAGACATAAATAGACATGTTTCCAAAGAAGACATCAAGATGGCTAACAGACACATGAAAAGATGCTCAACATCACTAATCATCAGGGAAATACAAATCAAAACTACAATGAGATACCACCTCACACCTGTCTGAATGGCTAACATTAACAATACACGAAACAATACATGTTGGTGAGAATGCAGAAAAAAGGAGCCTTCCCATACTGTTGGTGGGAAGACAAACTGGAATACAGCCACTATGGAAAACAGTGTGGAGGTTCCTCGGAAATTAAAAATAGAACTACCCCACTGTACAATCCATCAATTGCACTACTAGGTACTTACCCAAGCCAGATTTGAAGGGGTACATGTACCCCAATGCTTACAGCAGCATTATCAACAACAGCCAAACTATGGAGAAAGCCCAAATGTCCATCGACTGATGAATGGGTGAAGAAGATACGGTGTGTGGGTGTGTTGTGTATGTGTGTATGTACACACACATACATACTCACACAACAGAACATAACTCAGCCATCAAAAAGGATGAAAACTTGTCATTTGCAACAAAATACATACAGCTAGAATATATTATGCTAAGTGAAGTAAGTTGCTCAGAAAAACACAAATACCATACGATATCACTCATAAATGAATTTTAAGAAACAAAACAGATGAACATATGGGAGGGGAAAAAAAGAGAGGAAAGCAAACCATGAGAGACTCTTAATTATAGAAAGCAAGCTGAGGGTTGCTGGAGGGAGGTGGGTGAGAAATGGGCTAGATGGGTGAAGGGTACTAAGGGAACTTGTTGTGATGAGCACTGGGTATTCTATGTCAACGATGAGTCACTGAATTCTACTCCTGAACCAATACTGCATGGTATGGTAACTAACTAGAATTGAAATAAAGACTTGAGAAAAAAATCTACATTCAAGTACTTAGCAATAGCTGAATGCTCTTGACAAGTTACTTAACTTTTCTTGGTCTTAATTCTTAAAATTATTGAAAGAATAAAAATACCTGAACTCATCTGAGGATTATATAAGTTAAAAGAATCTATCCCAGTGCCTAGATCAAACAGGCATTTAAGAACCATTACCTTGTAGCCCTGAGAGTATTTCCCGTGTTGCCTTGCATCCTGGAGAACTCAATCCTAGCAGCCCAAGGTTCCAGAGACACCCAAGTGGAGAATGAAGAGTCACACTAGCTTAAGTGGGAACAACTGACTGTTTACAGTTTAATAATTGAGGCTGCTGTGCACCAGCACTTCAACCAGGTCTCTATGCTCCCAGGTGCCCAGCCCTCAGCCCAGAACCTTTTCTGGGATTAGAGATGCTGCTCCCATAAAAAGTGCTGTCTCCCTGGCCCCTCCTGGGGAACCCCCCGCGCCACGCTGGGTCTGTATATTCTATACAAGAGTACTTGCCCTTTCCCTTTGTAAACTACATTTGACATGGATTAGAAGCAATATAAACAGCAAAAAGGATTTATATTAGCATCACATTAAAGAAGCTAAATATTTTTTAGTTTGAGGTCTTAATTTTGAAGAGAAAGCTCTGAGATTAAGTTTCCCAAAATAGGTGGCTCTCTAGACATAGTATGAACATGTATCAATATTGAAAAAATCTCCTAAAATCATTTGAATATGTTTTAGTTTCCAGCCTTTGAATTTTATAAATATGCATGAATTTTTATAGTAACTAGCATTTGCTTCTAGTCCATCCTTATTGTGTACCTTAGTTAACCTGGGAGAAAATATGAGGCAGCCTGCATGACAAATGGATGTTCACGTACTTGCCTATGTAAGTGATAAAAGATACTTTCATTTTTTTCAAAAGAATTTTTTTTCTACTTTTATATGTAACAACTACATATCAGTAGTTTGCCATTCACTTCATAAATTGGCAAATGTAGTAAAACAGACTTCTCTTGGCTCTTTTAAGTGGAGGGACTTTGTTGCTAAGAGAAAGGTAACGACAACTTTTCCAAGCAATGTTTCACTATAAAAAGATGCCTCTGTGTAATCGTAAGTTGTCCACTCTGATTGACCACTTGTCCTCTTTTTTCAGGGGAGGGTAAAGAACACTGCCTTGGTGAACAGGAGAGGGTTCTTGGTCATCTGACCAGACGAGACATTATCATTCCAAGTTTTCATCTCCAGTGCTAGACTTAATCAGGCAGAATCAATCAGGGTTCTGGATGAGTCCTTCAACTACCTGGGCATCTTCCTGTTAATCACTTTGTTTCCTTTGGAATCCTCTGCTGTTTTTTGCCTTAGAAAGCAAAGATGTCCAAATATTTAATTTAAAGAGCTTATTGCTTCTCTCATCATAAATGTGCTTGCATTTTCTTTCCCAGCTAGAGCATCTCCCCTCAAAACATGTAATACTCCCATGGAAGAGGGCACTTGTGGAGAAGTGTTGTATGGAAGCCAATCTGATAATAAACTATTAAAAAAAACATGTAATACTCCCTGATAATTGCATTTAGGATAATTCAAACCTTGTGCTCCCTCTTGCAGGTCCTAGAGTAGAAAAAGGATGGTTAATATTTGGTAGAAGTCATCCTAACAGAGACAGGTGGTCTCTTTCCTGAACCCAGCAGAAAGGAACTTGGAACCAGCAGCCTATAACTGCAGTTTTACACAGTGATTTACCTACATTTGATCTTGATGAACTTCAAGGACTGTTTTTCATCATATTATTGGTACAATGGATCATTGGTCACTGATGAGCAGAATGTCACAGTAGGAAAGTGGTTTTCTCCATTTAGAAAAGATAGTTTTGCTACACTTACATCATTAGTAAACAGTTGAAAGATAGACACTGATGCTTTAAAAGTACTTTGTAAATACCATCTATCTTATCCGTAGCTATTTTTTTTTTAAGTTTGAGAGAGAGAACGGGGGTACATGCATGTGCTAGCACAGAAGGAGCGGGAAGAGAGGGAGAGAGAGAATCCCAAGTAGACTCCCCGCTGTTAGTGGAGAGCCTTATGTAGGGCTCCATCTCACGTGAGATCATGACCTAGCCAAAATCAAGAATTGGAAACATAACCAGCTGAGCCACTCAAGGCACTCCTTATCTCCAGCTATTCTTATTGACAAACATTCCTAATAATTCATTGAGGGGAATAACACTACTCATCAAATAAATTCACCAGGCTGAGACTGTAGAGCATGGAGTTGTCATAGTCACTTTTTCCTTCTCATTTTCTTCTAGCAAATTTGTATATGACCACGGTAACTAACCCTTTGTTTTGGTGTCAAGTTCTCCATAAATTTTTCCTCAGAGATAACATCATCTTGTACCAAGCTAAGTGAAGTCTTAGCAGCAGTATATGGAAAAATAGTTTTTAATTAATTTTTTTCATTATGTTCAGTCCAGTTAGGAAAGAAATCAATTTCAGTTAACTGAAATCAATCAGATTATCCTCTCTCAACTCTCTGGAGCTAATAATGTGCTATTAAACATATCAAAGGGTTGTTATATGTTCTGGCTAAAGGAACTAGAACCATTTTAGATGCACAAGTAGAGTGGACCCAAATATGCAGTCTACTTTTTAATCCAAACATGTTGCTTCTATTATTGATGTAGATTGAGGTGTTCCAGATATTGGAATAAAGACTGGCATCTTTATTTCTTCTATCACATTCGTTATTTTCTCAGAAACTTTGGTATGATCACCACAGACTTCTTGCCAGTGAGACAGTTTGAAATTAGTAATTCTGCATCCTACCTGTGACAATAATGCACATGAGTTACAAAACTACAATATTTTTCAACCAAAAACCAGAATCACCCCCTTCTCTTCAAGTACAGCTCCTTTGTAAACATCTGCAAGAAGTATTTGGACTTCTCTCTCACAAGAAGTAACCATTTCTATACACTCTATTTGTGTTCTTTCTATTCTTTAGTTCATTTCATTCTCTCTGACTTTTCATCTGATCATCAGGTTTGCTTGAGATTTCTCCAAAAATCTAGCTTATTTCTATGTTAAGTTTGGTAATTTTTTTAAAGATTTTCTTGTTAAGTAATCTCTACACCCAACGTGGGGCTTGACTTACAACCCTGAGATAAAGAGTCACATGCTATACTGACTGAGCCAGCAAGGCATCCATAGGTATCTTTTTAGAGATGCATTCATATATTTTACACTGAGCTCTGTCTTCTCCAATTTGCATCTAATCTCTTCATGCTTTTTTTTAAAATTATCAATAAAAGGTCGTTTTTTAACAACCCACCACAGATTTAAACAAGATTGGTCAACAAAGGAAACCTGGTACTAACAAATTTCACCTATTTAGGCCACTCCATTTTCCTCCCACTTTTATAATACCAAAGGCAACCGTGCAGTAATAATTTTTCTTAAGTTTTTTTAATAACTTTTCCTAAGTTTATTAAATTTCACAATCCAGGATTGAATTGTTCCATAATATTTGGGTGCTCATATATGGCGAGACATACACAACTCTAAAAGTTCTCCAGCTGACCAAGAGCTATCTACATCTCACTATAAATAGAGCATTTTACAGACATTCATGATTTATCTTCAAAGTGTAACCCACAGAATCTAATATGCCTAAGGGGTCTATATTTTTTAACAATCTAATTCAGCAATTTTAAAGGACTCCACAATGGAACAGTTTGGGGAAATACAGGATCTTTCTCTGATAGACTAACAATAACACATTAAAAAATATGAAAAGTCACACAATTCAGAGAAGAAAAGGCAAACTATTCTGCTTAGACTCTTTTCTCTCTCATGAGAGTGAAGAAAACTATTTTGACTATAGAATATCTTCTTCTTCATGGGTATTCTATTAACATATCAAAAATCGGTTTATCAAAAAACACAGCTGAAAGTGCTTATTCCATCCAGAAGTCAAAATCATTTTCAACATTATTCTCAATGGAGTTGTGTCCCTCTAATGAAAGGCAATTTGTTTTTAATTCTGCAGCAATTTAAAAATTTTTAAATATTCTTGGAACTCTGTGGTGGCATTTTGGTTATTATAATTACAGGAATGAGTGAGGTGCTGCTGAAATTTAGTGGGCAAGAAGCAAGTGAGCAAGGCGGAGCACAGCTCCATAGAACCAGGAGTTGGTCCTGTGACTTCCAAACTTCTGATATTATAAGGGAAAAACTTATTTGTAATTATGTGAGCCTAGAATCCAACTCCATATTTCATGTAAACACAATGTGCTTCTTGTATGCTATTGATATGTGCTTAAGTTTTAAGGAATGCAAAGTTTGGAACTTTTTTAGAAAATCACACTGCTCAAAGAAAAACCACTCATGATATTTTCAACGTCAATGAAACATGGCCTCTATCAGTTTGCATATGTAATGGTATATTTAACAGTGGTTTTGTTACAAGTGCAAGAATCTAACTACTTCCTCGGAACTTCTGGTATAGTTAGGCTTAAGCATTTCTATGTTGAAATACCTAATATTTTACTATAAATCAGTTTCTTTTATTGCTTAATATGATTTCAAACATTATACTGTCTTTAAATTAGTTGTATAAATAGGTTGTACTGTTTATAAATTTTATTTCAGGATAATAAAGTGGATGTTACAAAGACTTTTATTTTATTTTATGTCTTTATTTTGAGAGAGAGAGAAACAGAGAGTGAGCAGGGGAGGGGCAAAGAGAGAGGGAGACACAGAATCCGAAGTAGGCTCCAGGCTCTGAGCTGTCAGCACAGAGCCCGACACGGCGCTCGAACCCACGGACTGTGAGATCATGACCTGAGCCGAAGTCGGGGCTTAACGACTGAGCCACCCAAGTGCCCCCAAAGAACTTTATTTTTTAAAGGATGCTGTTCAGTCTGATGAGATTGAGAACCACTGATCTGTAAGCTTTGATTCTCTCAAGGTAAATATGAATTCAGACAGTCTATGGCTAACCAAAAACATTATAAAATTAAACCACAAAAAGGTATGACTAAGATAAATATCAGAGGGGTCTGGACTGCCTCAGTTGGTAGAGAGTGTAACTCTTGATTTTGGGGTCATGAGTTCAAGCTCCACTCTGGGTATATATTTTACTTAAAAAATAAAATTAAATATTCTTTTTTGAGAGTGTGCATGCATAAGCAAGGGAGGGGGAGAGGAAGAGAGAGAATCTTAAGCAGGTTTCACACCCAGCACAAAGCCCAACACAGGGCTCAATCTCACCACCATGAGATCATGACCTGCATAGAAATCAAGAGTTAGACACTTAACTAACTAGGCCACCCAGGCATCCCTGAAACACTATTTTTAAGATAAATAATAGGAAATATAGTATGCTTAAGATATAATAATTTATTGTTGATAATGCTGCTATAAACATTGGGGTGCATGTGTCTCTACAAATTAGTATTTTGGCATCCTTTGAGTAAATACCTAATAGTGCAATTGCTGGGTCATAGGGTAGTTCTATTTTTCACTTTCTGAGGAACCTCCATACTGTTTTCCAGAGTGGCTGCATCAGTTTGCATCCCCACCAACAGTTTAGAGCAGCATTATCAACAACAGCCAAATTGTGGAAAGAGATACACACACACACACATACACGTACACACACAGAAACATTACTTGGCCATCAAAAAGAATGAAATCTTGCCATTTGCAATGACGTGGATGGAGCTAAAGAGCATTATTCTAAGCAAAATAAATCAAAGACAAGTATCATAGGATTTCACTCAAATTTGGAATTTAAGACACGAAACAGATGAACGTAGAGCGGGGAAAAGAAAGGCAAACCAGAAAACAAACTCTTAACTATAGAGGACAATCTGAGGGTTCTGGAGGGGAAGCGGGCAGGGGGATGGGTTAAATGAATGAGGGGATTAAGGAAAACACTTGTGATGAGCACTGAGTATTATATATAAGAGATGAATGACTCAATTCTACTCCTGAAACTAATATCACACTATATGTTAACTAACTGGAATTTAATTAAAAACTTGAAACAAACAACAACAAAGAGATAAAATAATTTGTCAGCAAGCTTTTACTATGTGCCCAGCACTTCATTACACTGATACACGAAGAAGTTTAACACAGTCTGGCTGCCTTCAAGGAATTTACAGGGAGGTAAAGGGGACACTGTAACAGTCTTAACAAAGAACTAAATGCCAGTTATCTTCTAAACCTTTGTGAAACAAATGTTCATAATTAAACAATAGTCTTAAGAGATCAGGGTAGTCAGGAGTCTCAGAATAAGATAAATTTTCTCTTGTACATTCCAGAATTAACTGGACAGCTTTAGTCAGGTATGTTTACATGACAAAAAGAAGACCTGCCAATTTGCCAGGGAATGGGGGCAAAGGGGCAAAGTTAGATCCTGAGAGGGCCAGCAGGACAGAGATGCTGGAAATGGAGGATGAAAAGCCTTGAAAAGGCATAGGAGCCTGAACTTAATAGGAAAAAAGGAAGCTCCTACAGACTCCCACAGAGAGTAGTAAAGATTAATTACTTAGGGTAAGACAGACAGTAAAATATAGGACAGACTTACGGAGATAAAGATAGATGTAAACAATCTCAGAATTTTGGGAGGGGGTGTGTGAAGTACAAAGATGAGTCAAGGTGCAGATTAGATGGAACTGAGAGGATCAGTTTGAATAGACAACCTTAAAAAACAACATAAAGGTAACAGCTCTCTCATCACCAGAATGAATGAGCTCAGAGAGGAAATGCACAGGAAGATGGTTAGAGGAGGAAAAAGGGCAGGGCGTTGGGCAGCAGTCACTGGCTCGAGGACCAGAAAATCCACAAGGCAGCCAAAGAAGGTGAATATTACTTTACATACAAATGATAAAACAATGGAAAGCTTTATTTTTGCAAGTAAGTGGTAGAAATTTTGTTTTTAGTTTAAGAAAAGACCACAAAGTCATGACAGTTTACAAACATGACATAAATCCCTGAACTTTTACACTGGTATCAAAGATTACATCCTGTAGATAAGTAACATATAAACTTTTCAATGAAGGAGGCTTTTCTATAAGAAACACATACTACTTACAGAAAAGAGATTCTGTCATATATTTGTGAGCCAAAAGACCCATAGATGCTATTACAAACTTTTGGCAAATGACAGTAAGCAGAAATGAGCTATAAACTCATAATCAATCATCATAAAAAGTTGCATCACCCTAAGGATTACCATGATTCAATGTAACAGGTAAAAAATATTGCCTAAAGGGCAGTCCAGCTTAGAGCACAGATTTAGTTATATGCAATAGTAGACATTATAACAGCATAGAGATGTACAATCCCATAAATTATCCTTTATTATCTATGTTCATTTGTAATCTGAAACTACTTAAATTTCTCAACCTTATGAACCTACCTCTACATTGTTTTGGTAGCCAAGTATCTACAGAAATTAATCAATATGCCATCGTGACTAAACATTCCCAAGATTAAATGTTGACTACAGTTGCAATATATGAATGTCACAAGTTCCTTAAATAGGATAACCTAAGTCCCAGTTTCCTTGGGAGAGTCAATTTACACCTGCTTTCAGGATCATTAGGAGCACCCTCTTTCATTCTTAAAGTATAGGTAATAAATTACACGGAACCCCTATCAGTGAAACCAACTACCCAGGAAATTCTTATGAACTACACTTATATTTTACTTCAGGTTTATTCCTAATTTATAAGAGCACCTATCATTTATGAACATCCATTATAACTGCTAATAAGTCCTACAGTCCTGCTTACTGGGTCAGGATACAGCCCTGAGATGGCTAGGGACTGCCTCCTAGGAACAGGCTGATTCTCGGATGTTCCTGACCCCACCTCTGTTTCAACATCTTGTCAAGCCTGGTGATGTTCTCCCATACCTACTTATCAGCTTCACCCCAACTCTTTCCATCCCATACTTTCTTCCTCTTGTCTTAATAAGCTCTTGTGTGTCCTTCATTCAAACCAAGCTAATGAGAAATGTATTCCAAATATGAAAGACCACTTTCCACACACGGAAGTTTTTACTTTACAAACACACATGCACACGCACGCAAACACACACACGCAAACAGGCTTTGTTTCCTTTAAAATCAGGAAGAAGATAAGTATGCCCATTTTTCCCACTTCTACTCAACACACAATCCTAGAAGGTCTTGCCAGAGCAATTGGGCAAGAAAAATAAAAGGCATCCATATTAGAAAGGAAGAAATAAAACTATATCTATCTGTAAATGACATGATCTTCTATGTAGAAACCCTCAAGTATCCATCCAAAAAATCTGTTAGAGCTATGAACTAATTCAGCCAAGTTACAGGATACAAATCAACAGGCAAAAATTAGTTGTACTTCTACATGCTAGCAATGTACAATCTAAAAGATGAAGAAAACAACACGATTCATCAAAGTATTGAAAAGAATAAAATAATCCTCGCACCCATTAGGATGGCTACTTTCAAAGAAAAAAAAGAAAACAGCAAATGTTGGTAAGGTTGTAGACAAACTGTAACTTTAGTGTATTGTTGGTGGGCATGCAAAATGGTGCAGCCATGATGGAAAGAGTACAGTAGTTCCTCATAAAATTAAAATAAAATTACCATATGATCAAGGAATTCCACTTCTGTGGAATATACCTACAAGAACTAAAAGCAGGGTCTCAAACAGACATGTATTGTTATGGGCTGAATGGTGTCCCTCAAAAGTCCTATGTTGAAGTCATCCCCAGTATACCTCTGAATGTGGCTCTATTCGAGATAAGGCCCTTTAAAAGGTCCTATGGGGGGGGTCCTACCCTAATATGACTAACGTCCTTTTAACAAGAGAAAGAGATACCAGGAATGTGCATATACACACAAAAAGGCTATGAGAGGGAACAGAGAGGAGGTAGCACTCTGAAAATCAAGGAGAGAGGCCTCAGGAGAAATCAACACTGGTTATATCTTGATCTAAGACTATAAGCCTCTAGAACTGTGAGAAAATAAATTATATAACAGATACTTAGAGTAGTTGCATTCAGAGGCCAAAAGTAGGCTTGGGCTGAGGAAAAGAAAAATGTGGAATTGCTTAATGGGTATATAGTTTTAGGGGCACCTGGCTGGCTCAGTAGGTAGAGCATGCAACTCTTGATCTCCAGATCATGAGTTCGAACCCCATGTTGGGCATAGAGTTTACTTATAAAAATAAAAATAAAATTTTCTTTAAAAAAAAAATACAAAGTTTTAGTTTTGCCAGATAAAAAAAGTTGCAGAGATTGGCTGCATGACACTGTGAATGTGCTTAACACTACTGGACTGTACACTTAAAAATGGTTAGGGTAGTTAATTTTATATGTATTTGCAATAATTAAATTTAAAAAATACTTAGAGGGGGCGCCTGGGTGGTTCAGTCGGTTAAGCGTCTGACTTCAGCTGAGGTCACAATCTCGGGGTTCTTGGGTTCGAGCCACATGTCAGGCTCTGTGCTGACAGCTCAGAGTCTGGAGCCTGCCTCAGATTCTGTGTCTTCCTCTCTCTCTGAAGCCCCCCTTCTCACACTCTATCTTTCTCAAAAATAAACAAATATTAAACAATTAGAAAAATACTTAGCAATTAATTTAGCCAAGAAGGCATAAGACTTGCATGCTGAAAGTTACAAAACATTGCCAAAAACAAGAACACAAGAAATAAGAAGACATTAATAAATGCAAAGTAATTCATGTTCATGGATTGGAAGATTTAATATTGTTAAGATGATAGTACTTCCCAAATAACAGAGATTCAGTGCAAAATCCCAATAGTATCTATAGTGGAAATGAAAACCCATTCTATAGTTCCTATGAAATTTCAAGAGACCCAGAATAGCCAAAACAATCTTGGAAAAAAACAAAATTGCAGGACTCACATCTACAGTTTCAAAACTTACTAAAAACTACAATTATCAAAAGAGTATGGGGGTACTTAGGTGGCTCAGTTGGTTAAGTAACCGACTCTTGATTTTGGCTCAGGTCACAATCTCCCAGTTCATGAGATCAAGCTCCATGTTGGGCTCTGTGCTGAGCATGGAGCCTTCTTGGGATTATCTCTCTCCCTCTCTCTCTGCCCCTCCCCTGCTCACATCCACACGCTCACTTGCCCTTTTGAAATAAACAAACATTAAAAACAAAAAAAAGAGCGTGGAGGTGCCTGGGTGGCTTAGTCAGTTAAGCATCAGCTTCGGCTCAGGTCATGATTTCACAGTTCGTGGGTTCAAGCCCCACATCAGGCTCTGTGCTGACACCTAGCTCAGAGCGTGAAGCCTGCTTCAGATTCTGTATCCCCTTCTCTGACCCTCCCCTGCTCGTGCTCTCAAAAATAAATTTAAAAAAAAATCAAAAAATTATTTTACTGACATATTTGTGTCAGTAAAATGTATGGTACTGACATAAAGACAAATAGACCAGTGGAATAGAATAGGAGCCCAGCAACAAACCCTCACATACATGGTCAAATTATTTTCAACAAGGGTGTCAAGAACATAAAATAGGGAAGGTACAGTCTTTTTTTTTTTTTTTTAAGTTTATTTGTATCTTGAGAAATAAGAAAGTGTGTTCGGACATGAGCAGGGTAGGGGCAGAGAGAAAGGATGAGAGTGAATCCCAAGCCATGTCCACATTGTCAGCACAGAGTCCAAATGGGGGCTTGAACTCACACACTGTGAGATCATGACCAGAACCAAGACAAAAAGTTGGATGCTCAAGAGACTAAGCCACCCAGGTGAATCAGGTACAGTCTTTTCAATAAATAGTGTTGGGAAAACTAAAAGATGAAGTTAGGCACTTAACTTGCCTCTTAACTCAAAATGGATCAAAGAACTAAATTTAAGACATAAAACCACAAAACTGACAGAAAAAAAGTAGACAGAAAGTTTCATGACATTGGATCTGGCAAAGATTTCTAAGATAAGACACCAAAAGTACTGGCAACAGGGGCACCTGGGTGGCTCAGTTGGTTAAGCATTGGACTTTGGCTCTGGTTATGATCTCGCAGTTCAGGTCATGATCTCATGGTTTATGGGTTCAAGCTCCACCTCAGGCTCGGAGCCTGGAGCCTGTTTCAGATTCTGGGTCTCCCCCTCTCTTTGCCCCTCCCCCACTCATCCTCTCTCTCTCAAAAATAAACTATAAAAAGAATTAAAAAAAAGAAGAAAACAAAAGTACAGGCAACAGAAGTAAAATGAAATAGAGTACATCAAAATTTACAACTTTGTTTCCCAAAGGACACTATCAACAAAGTGAAAAAGCAACCCATGAAATGGGAAAAAGTATTTGCAAATCATCTATTTAAAAGGGCTTACTATCTAGAACCTATCAAAAACTCTAACTCCATAAATTAAAAAAAAACAACCTCCTTAAAAAATGAGCAAAGGATTTGAAGGATACTTTTCAAGAGAAAATATACAAATGGCCAATAAGCACATGAATAGGTGTGCAAGATCACTAATCATTAGGAAAATCCAAACCACAATGAGGTACCACTTCACGCACATTAGGATGGCCATTTAAAAAAAAGGAAAATAAGTGTCAGCAATGTTATGTAGAAATTGGAAGACTTATACATTACTAGTAGGAACGTAAAATGATATAGTCACTACAGAAGACAGTATGGTGGTTCCTCAAAAAATTACAAATTATATGATATAGCAATTCCATATATATATATATATCCAAAAGAATTGAAAGCAAGGTCTTAAACTGATATTTGTATACCATATGCACATAGCTATTATTCACAATAGCCAAAAGGTGGAAACAATCCAGGTGTCCATCAACAGATAAATAGATTTTTAAAAAATGATATACACATAAAATGGAATATTTATCCCTAAAAAGGAAGGAAATTTTGGCACATGCTACACTAGATGAACCTTAAAGACATTATGCTAAGTGAAGCAAGCCAGACACAAAAGGATAAATAATGTATTCTTCCCTTTGCATGAGATATCTAAAATAGGCAAATCCATAGGGACAGAAGGTAGATCAAAGGTTACTAAACTGAGGGGAGGAGAAAAGGAAAGTTATTGCTTAATGTGAGAGTTTCCATCTGGAGTAACGACAAAATTTTGGAAATAGACTGTTGTAATGATTACACACCATTGTGGCCATTAATTAATTGCATTAATTAATTACACCACTGTGGACCTAACTGAATTCTACACTTAAAAATGGTTACCCTGGCAAATTTGTGGCACAGATATTTCACCACAATAAAAAAAAAATACACGCTTCAAATTGGGCTTAATTGGATTAGTATAACGAAATCCAAATGATCTGAATTTATTTATACATTCAGTCATTCACTGACATTTTATATAGCACATATTATGTGCCAGGCACTTGGCTAGATTCTAGGGATAAAGTGATAAACAGGCACTTATGATAATGTGTTAATAACATTAATAGCTAACATTTTTGGGGTACTCTTACATGCTCCCAACAAACTAACTGGTATTATTATCCTATTCTTACTAATAAAGACACTGAAGCTTAGAAAGAATAGCTTGCGAAATATCACACTGCTGGACTCTATACACTCTACCATTATTCTGCTAGGAAGAGTGTTTACTACAATGAGAGCACATAAGCAAGGCAATTAAGTTAGTCACCCAGAGTTTTAGGTATGTCTAAGTAAAGACTTGAAAGTTGAGTAGGAATTTGGCAAAGGAGAGCATGTTAAAAATATTTCTAACAGCATGAATAAAAAGACTAGAAGAAAGCAGAGTTCATTCTGGAAACTTCAAGCAGCTTAGGGAAGGTGGAGCTTAAAGTGTCAAAAGTAAATTGCCAAAGACGAAACTGGAGTAGGACCCAGAACAGAGAGGTTTTGTTTTGGTTTTACTTATTGCAAAATAAATCACCATAAAGTTTAATGGCTTAAGACAACAATCATTTTGGTCTCACTCATTACTCCAAGAATTAACTGGGCCCAATTGGGCAGTTCTCTAGTTTATTTGAGGTTACCTAGGGCTGAAACCATCTAGGAGTTTTCCAGGTACAAAACATGTACAATGGCTCTCCCATAGGTCGGGCATCTTGGAAGGAACATCCAGAAGTCTGGATTCAGCTAAGATGTCTGAGCCTTTCTCTCCACAGAGTCCTCCCACAGTAGTTGGACTTAAAGGAACTTCAGGTAGAAGTTGAAGCCATTAGGCATTTTTAAGCCTAAAGCCTGGAACTGGCATAATGTCACCTCTGCCATGTTCCATTACTTAAAATAAGTAACAAGATCAGCTCAGATTCAGTATGAGAGGGGACTAAACAAGGGTCTGAATCCCAGGAGATGTGGTTCACTGGGTGCCATCTTTGGAAACCAGCTACCACAGATTTTATGGATAGGTACAAGATTGGAGAAAGAGCAACATCAATTAGAATGTCATTAAAATAAACTAGTTGAGAGACTGTAATGGAATTTTGTATTTATATTTGGGATATAGATAGATAAATAGAATTAAGACCAATTAAGTGATGAAATGGACCAGACTAGATGAGTAACTGACACTAAGGGAGGGACCACAGGGGTTAGAATGCAGATGACTAGTTTCTTTGTTAAGCTCCTGGATTAACTGACTTGTTATTCACAGATATAAAGAATACAGTAAAAAGAATAAATTTGATAGTAGAGATACTATGGTATGTCCAGACAGAAACTGAATCTAGAGATTAGGGCTGAAGATGCAAATTTAGAACTGAAAACAAGTGAGAAGATGAATTATTCAGGGTAAGTTTGTTAAGTAACAAGACAGACCAGAATGGAGTCTTGGGGAACAACAACATTTAATATAGCAGAAAACAGGGAGTCACAATGAAGTCTAAGAAGAAGGGTCATCAGAATAAAAACTGGAATAGAATACCACAAAAAGAAGAAAGTATTTCATAAAAGAGAAAATGACTACTAGTATCAAATGCTATAGAGAGATTAACTATGGTTAAGATTGAAAATTGTGCCTTGGATCACAAACAAGTAAGTTGCTAGTGACTTTGGCAAAGCAGTCATAGGAGTGGAAGCTTTGCTACAGTGAATTAAAAAAATGAACACATGGGGAGAATGTAGAAACAACAAATAGACAAATGTTCAAGCCTGTTAAATAGAGGAAGACCTAGTAGTAGATAGAGCACAAGTGATCAAGACAGGTTTGTTTTTTAAGACTTCATCGTTCAGTAATTTCTGCACCCAACCTGAGGTTGAACTTACAGCCCCAAGATCAAGAGTCACACGATCTACTGACTGAGCCAGCCAGGTTCCCCAAGAGTGTTTTTTAAGATGGCAGAAGTTAGAGCATGTGTAAGTATAGTTGAGATGAAGCTAATAGAGAAGGAGAAAAAAACTGAAGATGCCAAAAGAAAAGCCTCTGAGGAAGAAGGGGAACACAGACAGAGAATACCCTTTGACTAAAGAGAACTACCATGCCTAGCAGTGGACAGGAGTTAAAGAACGGTTGTGAGTGCAGGTCAAACTGCAGGTGTGGTGCATACATAGATACATGTATACATACATTGAGAGTATCTATCCACATGGTCTTTAACTTACTACTTTTTGACTTCACAATGGTGCAAAAGTGATACACACTCAGGATAAACCATACTTTGAATTTTGAATTTTGATCTTTTTCCTGGCTCGCAGGTACAATACTCTCTCATGATACTGGGCAGTCAGCTGTAGTTCCCAGTCAGTCACCACAAAAGTCAACAACCAATACCTCTACAACCCTTCTGTATCCATACAATCATTCTGTTTTTCACTTTCAGTTCAGTATTCAATAAATTACAGGAGATGGCTTTCGGTCAACATGGCAGAAAGTAGGGATACCAGAATTTCCCTCGCCCCTCAAATACAGCCGAAATGAGGTCAGAACACTTGGAATTCCAAGAACCCAGGCTACAGCGTGACAGACACATCTGCGGGGGCATTCAAAGACAGCTTGGTGGGACAGAGGTGCATGCTTGCAAACTGGGAAAGATAAGATGGGTGACTAGGTAGACTTGGAAGAGAAAGAGAAGCTGTGGAAGTTTGAAATTGTATTTGGATAACAGAAAAACTTCTCCAGACCATGGTCCAAAAAATGAAGAATATGAAAAACATCCAGTTCTATTTTGCATACAGTGTCCTGCAGTCGACTATCTCTGGACCAGAGCCGCTGCCAGTGTGCCTGTGCAGCTGCTGGTACACGGCCCGGCAGGGAGAAGAGCCAACCCGAGACTTGGTCACACTCTGGGGTGGGGTGGGGGAGACTGCAAGAAAGCTATCCCCTCCATCAAGTACTGTGAGAAGAGGGTTTACTGACTCTCCAAGAACAAAAGACATTGCAGGCGCCAGCCAAAGACCCTTTGTTGGCTGGATGGAGTGGCACTATTCCAGGTGGCACAGAGCAGGATCCTCTAAGGCACTGGGTTTTGGATCCCGGTCAAACACGGGGGAGGCACTGGAAACTGCGCAGCAGGGAAACTGGCCTCCCCAGCTGCTCTGGGAGGGCTGCCTGAACAGCGATTTGGCATACCTGTCCAAGGAAGAGAGAGACTGGGGTGTTGGTGTCACCATTTTCCTCCCCATCTTCAACATGATGGGGCTTCAGGAACAGGACAGTGGCCACCAGGTGAGGTGAGACCCCTTACTCCAAACCCACCCCTCCGTGCCTAGTAACCGCTTATCCACTGGAGAATGACACTCACTGAGCCAGTCGGCCCTCCTCCAGCCCAGCACAGCCACCATGTCCAAGGAACCAACAGACAACTGTCCTATGGTTTTCTATGTTAGTTAAGGTTTGCTGTTGTTTTTGTTGTTTTCTTTGTTCATTCTTTTCCTTCTTTATTTTCTCTTTTCCCTGCCTTATCTTTCTACTCTATTTTTTCTCTCCCCCTGCCCCCACGGTTGGAATAAGCCATATACTTTCTGATTTGGTTTTTGGTCAATCCTCATTTTTCATTTTCTTTTCTTCTTTTGTTTTTACTCTGTTCTGCTTGTTTAATCAGGCATTTTGACTCTATTCTTTTTACACCTTTTCTGTATCTCCTTTGTATTTCTCTCTCTCTCTCTCTCTCTCTCTCTCTCTCTCTCTCTCTCTCTCTCTTTCTGGATTAAGCCCTATAGTTTCTTTGATTTTCTGCCTGGTCTTTCTATCACCACTAATCACCACTATCATTCCTCTCTCAGTTTGGGATACGGCTTCTTTCCTCCCCCTCTTTCTCTTCTTTTCCAGGGTTACTTCAATGAACAAATCAAAGCATAGCTGGTGGACGAGCTAATCTACCACTATGAGTAGTAAGATAAAGCACCAAGACATAACAGCAGAGTGCACAAAACACACCCCGAAAACATTTTCTGAAGTTTCAGGCCCTGTACAGTGTGTGACCCCTTTATAATATAGTAATATTTGTAGGTACAGGACAAATAACAAGATACTAAAACACATAAAGGGCAGAAAAATTACCAAAACAACAAAACTGAAGAATCTGCCCAAAAGGAATTCAAGGAAGAAATAATAGCCAGAGGACTGCGTAAAACAGATATAAACAATATCTCTGAGCAAGAATTTAGAATAATAGTCATAAGACTAATGGCGTGGCTTGAAAAAAGCATACAAGACAGCAGAGAATCTATTGTTGCAGAGATCATGGAACTAAGAAATAGTCACAATGAATTCAGAAATACTATAAATGAGATGCAAAATAAACCAGATGCAGTGACAGCAAGGACGAAAGAATCAGAGGAGAGAGTAGATGAAACAGAAGATAAAATTATGGAAAATGATGAAGCTGAGAAAAGGAGAGAAAGGAAACTACTATACCACAAGGGGAGAATTAGAAAACTTAGTGATTCAATGAAACAAAATAGTATCCGTATCATAGGAGTTCCAGAAGAAGAAGAGAGAGAGAAGGGGAAAGAAGGTTTATTTGAACAAGTTGTAGATTAGAACGTCCCTAATCTGGGAAAGAAAATAGTCATCCAAGTCCAAAAGGCACAGAGAACTCCCTTCAGAATCAACAAAAACAGGTCAACGCCGTGACATAGTAAAACTGGCAAAATACAAAGATAAAGAGAGAATTCTGAAAGCAGCTAGGGCCTTCACCTACAAGGGTAGACACATAAAGGTAGTAGCAGTCCGCTAAAACACGGCAGGCCACAAGGGAGTAGCAGGAAATATTCAGTGCGCTGAATAGGAAATATATGCAGCCAAGAATCCTGTATCCAGCAAGGCTGTCATTAGAACAGAAGGAGAGATAAAGGCTTTCCCAAACAGAAATTAAAGGAGTTCATGACCACTAAACCAGCCCTGCAGGAGATCTGAGGGGAGACTCTGTGAGTGGAAAACAGCAAAGACTATAAAGAACCAGAGGCATCACCACAAACATGAAACCTACAGATAACACACTGACACTAAATCTCTATCTTTCAATAATCATTATGAATGTAAATGGACTAAATGCCCCAATCAAAAGACAGAGGGTATCATTATGGATAAAAAAAACCACAAGATCCATTTATATGCTGCCTACAGGAGACTGTTTTAGACCTAAGGACACCTGCAGATTGAAAGTGAGGGGATGGAGAACCATCTATCATGCTACTGGAAGTCAAAAGAAAGCTGGAGTAAGCCATACTTATATAAGCCATATTTGTATCAGACAAACTAGATTTTTAAAACAAAGGCTGTAACAAGAGATGAAGAAGGGCATTATGTCATATTAAGGGGTCTATCCATCAAGAAGAGCTAACAATTATAAATGGTTATGCCCCCAATGTGGACCAACCCAAATATATGAATTAATCACAAACATAAATAAATGTATAAAGAACAACACCATGATTGTAGGGAACTTTAACAAATTACATGAAGTATTCAGAATGTTGTTTTAGAAGATTTTGGCCAACTGGAGGCTACCGTAAGTGTTTTGAGCACATTTACGGTATACCAGGCTAAGCTATGATGTTCGGTAGGTTAGGTGTATTAAATGCATTTTGACCCACAATAATTTTCAAATCACAATGGGTTTATTGGGACATAACCCCAAGGAAGAGCTATAGTTCATAATTAAGGGCATTCTCTTCTGGCACTTTCTATAGTATTTTCTCAGTAAAATAGGATCATCTCATCTCATCTCAGTGAAGTAGGGTCATCTGCTGAGAACATGGATAAGAGGTTTGAGAAGAATGAAAAGTTTTAAATAGCCACTAACAAAACTGAAGTATTAGAAAATATAAATATTGATACAAAGCCAGAGAACCAAAGGCCAGATTGGTAACCAAGACTCTACACTATTAACAGTTAACTCAAATCTGTGGTTTTCTCTTAAAGTTATCAGTAATCAGGTACATAAAATTATATGGATTCAGGGAAGGAGTTGTGTTGAAGAACCATGGTAGATGAATAACAAGAAAATTACAAATTTTACCAAGATATCTATTGATACTTTTAGACTCTTCTCTCTTATTCAATAAACAGACTCACAATACCATTAACTTGGTATTTTGCCAAAAGGATATTCTGCAATATCAGGTACTACTGAGAGGTCCTGCGCAGTATGGATGTGGTCCCCCTTCATTTATTATTATTTTTTATAATAGTTTATTGTCAAATTATTTCCATATAACACCCAGTGCTTCTCTCCACAAGTGCCCCCCACCATGACCATCACCCCCTCCCCCCCTCCCCCTTCAGTCCATGGTTCGTCTCCAGTATTCAGTAGTCTCCCTTGATCTGTGTCCCTCACGCTTCCCCACTCTCTTTCCCCCTTCCTCTCCCAATGGTCCCCTGCCAGGTCTCTCCTGTTAGACCTATGAGTGCAAACATATGGTATCTGTCCTTCTCTGCCTGACTTATTTCGCTTAGCATGACACCCTCAAGGTCCATCCACTTTCCTACAAATGGCCATATGTCATTCTTTCTCATTGCCATGTAGTACTCCATTGTGTATATATACCACATCTTCTTGATCCACTCATCAGGTGATGGGCATTTAGGTTCTTTCCATGACTTGGCTATTGTAGAAAGTGACGCTATGAACATTGGGGTACATGTGCTCCTATGCCTCAGCCCTTCTTTATCCCTTGGGTAAATCCCTAGCAATGCTACTGCTGGGTCATACGGGAGTTCTATGGATAGTTTTTTGAGGAACCTCCACACTGTTTTCCAGAGCGGCTGCACCAGTTTACATTCCCACCAACAGTGTAGGAGGGTGCCCGTCTCCCCACACCCTCGCCAGCATCTATAGTCTTTTGATTTGTTCATTTTAGCGACTCTGACTGGTGTGAGGTGGTATCTCAGTGTGGTTTTGATTTGAATTTCCCTGATGATGAGTGACACTGAGCATCGTTTCATGTGCCTGTTGGC
>NC_043703.1:107552525-107561781 GCF_006229205.1 Suricata suricatta | reverse complement strand
AAAGCAGGAAATAGCCTCCTAGACCTCAATCGCAGCAATTTCTTCCTCAACACATCCCCAGAGGCCAGGGAATCAAGAACAAAAATGAACTACTGGGACCTCATCAAGATAAAAAGCTTCTGCAAGGCAAAGGAAACATTCATTTATTATTTTTAAAGGGACTTTTTATTTTTTTCAAGTGTTTATTTTGAGAGATAGTGAGCAAGCAAGCATGAGCAGGGGAGGAGGAGAGAGAAGGGGAGAGAATCCCAAGCAGGCTCTGCAGTGTCAGCACAGAGCCTGACATGGGGGTCGATGCCACAACTACGAGATCATGACTGGAGTCAAAATCAAAAGTCGAACATTTAACTGACTGAGCCACTCAGGTGCCCCCAAAAGGCTTTCTTCCTAAAGGGTTCCATAAGAGGTACCTGGGTGGCCCAATCAGTTAAGCGTCTAATTCTTGGCTTCACTTTGGGTCATGATCTCACAGTTTTGTGGGTTAGAGCCCTGCATCGGGCTCCATGCTGACAATGCAGAGCCTGCTTGGGATTCTCTTCCTGTCTCTCTGCTCCTCCCCAACCCACACCCTTTATAAAAAAATTAAAGGGCCCCCATTAGACAGAGAGCGGGGAACTATATCAGCAACCCAAGGATCAATACTTCTATTCACAACTGTATAAAAGAAAAGTAAGAGTCACATATACAATTTAAAACTGTCCAGTATCAGGGCACCTTAGTAGCTCAGCTGGTTGAGTATCTGATCCATAATTTTGGCTCACGTCATGATTTCATTGTTCATGAGTTCAACCTCTGCATCTGGCTCTGGGCTGACAGTGTGAAGCCTGCTTGGGATTCTTTCTCTCCCATGCTCTCTGCCCCTCCCCTGCTTACTCACTCTCATTTTCTCTCTTTCTCAAATAAACATTTAAATTGATGTCTAGTATCTACATTGGAAAAATAAAAAAGGAACAATAAACTATTTAAAAAAAAGAAAAAGAAAAAAGGAATAGATGAAATGTTTTTAATATATTTAACATAATACATACAGACTATTTCAACAAGCAACTAATAAAAACTTACTAAGGAGACATTTTACTTTTTTATACTAAGTCTTTGAAATCCAGTGTGAATTTTATACTTACATAAGTATACTTTATATACTTGCATTTTCATCCAGACTAACAATATTTCAGAAATTCAAAAGCCACACATAACTAGCGGCCATAGTACTGGGCAGTGTTGCTCCAGTTATTATGATTGTATAACTTCTAAATTTATTATATCTTCGTTGAATTAACAAGGCCACTGCAATTCTTCCTTATATTTATTAATAATATCATTTATAATATATGCTTACATGGCATATTTCATCTATGAATGGTCAGGTATTTCAAGATTCTATGAGTCCAGAAAATGTATTACAATCAGATCATCCAAGATAGAGCTTTGGTTCCCTACCACGCTCCCGCTGGCCTCTTGTCTGGAGACCATCATCTACACAGCCACAGGCTAATACTCACTACCTCAGCTAGTCATTGCGCAGGTGGAACAGACTGAGGAGTCAGCTTTCGTTACTAAGACAGTTACTACTCATCCATCTACCTATGACCCAGCTTCCAAAAGTCTATTGACATCTTCTCTCATGTTCTCTTTGTCTTTATGGAGTTTATGCCTTTATTCCCTGGCTTTCATTTTACTATGTTTTTAAGAGAGAGTGAAAATAAAACACATACTCAACTGACCATGTTTATATAGAAACTGCTCTTATGAGTAGGTGCTGGTTTATTTCAAAATCTATAAATTTATCATCAGAAGATAACTTATCTATAGATACAAACTTTTTCAAGTTTTAAGGATTTACTCCAATCAGAAACTCAGCTATAAACATGTAATATTTTAATGAAAAATCAATTTTCTCTTAAAATTTCTCTAATATTTTGTATTTAGAATACTCATACATAAAATGAATCAGTTATGTTAACATGAAAAGAAAGATAATCATGATCTTGACCACTAACTCTGCTTCCTCCAGACGAACTGTAAAAAACCATCTCCCCATAATTCAATTGTGTTGTATGTTTGCTGTGTGAACTTTAAGTAAATATTTGGACTCCAGTCTCCAGAGGTTTTAGTTTTTATGGGAATCTGCAGCATTGGCACATGTAACAACTGTTAACCTGTCACTGTTCTAATTAAACCTGAGGGGAATTCGAATTTACCAGCACCTTCCAGCGTAAAAAAGTTAGCAAGTGTTGTCGAAACAGATAGAATTCATGATATTATAAAACTTGTAATGTGTTCCCTGAAAGACAGAAATTTCTTCAACAGTATTGTGGATTTCTTAGGTTTTTTTTTTAAACTAATTTAACTTTGTATCATTTGATATGTAAGTCACCTTTTTAAAAATGAGAACTCCATCAATTTTATTTGTTCTTTTAAAATTATTTTTTTCCCTTCAGTTCGCATTGGACCAGAGGAGCACGGTTCTAATCTTTTCAGCTAGAACCCAGTCACATAAAACAGCCCATTGTACTCTTTCATCATCCTGCTTATGACTTTTAAGTCAATGCATATATTTCTATTTTCTTTTTTTAAAGTTAACACAATTCTTCAAGTATTTTTTTTTCTTCAAGTATTTACTGACTACTATTTTGTAACAGGCAGTGCTAGATTCTAAGAATAAGAAGATTAATAAAACATATTCTCTGTCTTCAAAAACTTCACAGTCTGGCATGGGAGATCAATAAATATAAAGCATTCTAATAAGTACTGCAGTATGAATAAAGTGCTATGCAAAGCCCAGAGGAAAGAAGGATTAATTCTTTCTGGAAATGATGGTGTAAGGAATTGGATTTACCCAGTGAAAAGAGGTAGAAGAAAGACTATTCCAAGCAGAAGGAACAACATGAAAAAGGCACAAGGACACAACTCCTTTGGGAAACAAGAAGCCTAGTGTGGCTAAAACATGAGATTCCTGCAGAGTAAAGGTAGAAGCTATGTGAAGGAATTTGAATTTTTTCTTATAATGAAGGCAACGAAAAACCATAAAAGCAGGAAAGAGATGGGATCTGTATCTTAGAAAACTCCGTGGCTGTGTGGGTAAATGACGAAAAGGGGAAGAGAAGGCAGGTGAGAAAACCAATTAGAAGGCTATTGTACCAGACTAGGTGGGACTCTCTGCAGCAACCGTGGAACTGGAAAGAAGGGAATTAATGGATTTGATAGGCATTTCAGAAGTAGAATCACTTGAACAGGATGGCTATTTGGATGGAGTAGGTAAAAGAAAGAAGTCAGAGATTCCACCATGTACTTTGGCTTATATGATGGTTTAATCTAAACAGAAAACAACAAAGTTTAAAAAAAAAAATAAGCCCTACACTGAGATATTAGCAAGTTTTGCAAGATATTCAAGTGGAGAGATCCAGGAGGCAGTTGGAAAGAAAGGTCTTAGCTAAAAAATAGAGTCAATACCAAAAATATAGATTTTTGGAATTATCAACATAAAAATGACATTTGCAGTCATATGAGCAGATAAAGTTTCAAGAAAAGGAAATGCTGCCAAATTATGCACACTACAAAAAAATCAGATGATTAATATGTAAGGCAAAACTTAAAAGAAATCTTTTAAAAGAAAATATGGGGAAATATTTTCATGATCATGAAGTGAGAATGAATTTCCTAAACAAGACACCCAAAAAACACCAATCATAAAAGATCAACAAATTCAGCTACTTTAAAACACCCAAAGAAAGAGTCAAAGGACAATGCACAAAGTGAGAAAATTATCTGCAACACATATAACTGACCACGGCCTAGTATGCAGAATATGTAAAGAGCTCTTACAAACCAGAAAAAAGGTAGACAATCTAATAGAAAAAAAGCAAAATAGAAGAATAGGCACTTCACCAAAAAAGATACCTAAACAAACATAATGGGCTCAATTTCACCAGTAATCAAGAAAATACAAATTAAAACCACAATGAGATATTACATATCCAATATATTGACACAATTGTTAAAATTCTAAAAATAAGAAGCTTTGGCAAAGATATGGAGCAGCTGGAATTCTCATATCCTATTTGGGAATATATATTAACACAATCAATTTGGAAACCTGTGCCAATATCTAGTCAAGTTGAAAATATGCATTCCCTACGGCTCATAAATTTCACTCCTAGGATATACTCTAGAGATTTGCATCTTTATGTGCATCAGGATACACATATAAGAATGTTCAGAGCAGCACCACTGTAATTATCCCAAACTAGAAACAAATGCCTTTCAACAACAGATCAATTAATTGTATATTCATACAATGGAAGACTATACAGCATACAAACAGCAACTACTGATACAATAACATGAATAAATCTTGTAATTTTATGTGAAATAAAACTATGAAAATAATACAATTCTATTCATAAGTAATACAATATAATAAAATTCAAATAGGCAAAACAAATCCATATTGTTTTGGAATGCATATCCAGTGATTGAGAAATGTAAGAAAACAGGTACTATAAATAATAGGACAGTTGTTACTCCCCGGAGACCAAAATCATTGTAATGGGCGGGGGATACTCTCAGGAGTTCTGCAGTCCCGGTAATGTTCTATTCTTTTGACCTCGCTGGTGGCTATTACATGATGTTAAGTTGACAACCATTTGGTTAAATGTACATATGAATTTTATGGACTTTTAAATATATAACTTAAAAATTCAGTGAACTAAATTTTGAAACGGTCTTGTATTTAACAAGAGACGCAATAATAATGAGAGAAGTAACCAGAAAGGTCTTGATTCTAAGGGCGATTAAAAGAGATTAAGAAAACATGCTATTGAATTCACTCAGAAGTAACTCTGAATACCACAAAGAAAAAAAGACAATTCTGTATCTAAGTTGAATTACATTTAAATCTGTTTCAAGGCTGATGACTGGATTTCATTCTTTGAGACCTACCTTGTGTCTAGCACTGTGCCAAGGACTTCCAGTATGAAAACTAGTCCTACCTCTTAGGCTTTTCTCAGCACTGGAACCCCCATTGACTTCTAATCTCTTGGGATAAAAGATTTAGCTATTTTATTGATTGGAATACAATGAGGCAGGGAGAATCTCAGTTCCAAATGTACAAATAAAAAGGCATGCAGGAATTATCAGTTGTTAATCTGAGTATATGATAAAGTTTATGCCTCACGTGAGGAAATATACGGAGAATATGGATGCTAGATGTTTTCTCTTCCAAACATTAAGATCATGAACAAACAGCCTTTATTTTTTTACATCAGGCAAGAGAAGGACTGAAGAGATCAATAGCAGGAATACAAGCATGATGTCAAGGTTTTTAAAAACAGAAACAATAAAGACACAATTTAAACAAAACTTCTGCTTTGCTTTTCAGTAAATGAAATCTGTATCTATGAAGTGATGTGATCTCTATTACCCAACTTGTTAACCCATTTTTAAATTTCTAGACTTGGCTCTTAAAAAATAAAATATACCCTAAGATGACAGTATTTGCTATCAGTGAGATTTAAAAAATTAAACTATAAACTTCAAAACTTGAACAGAGAAATTCCCAAGGTAGCATAATTAGCATGTAAGATTCCAAAATATCTGTTTACAAATTATTAAGCCTCATACACAGAGCCATTGATCTAATCTCACCTCTGGTTTACACGGTTTTCTCTGGGTTAAAACTCCTATAATATAGCAAACCAATATTCTAAGGAGCAAAAAAGATTTAATCAAGAACAAACAACACTCATAAACATGAACCAACCAGTAAAGAATTTTAAAATTACTTAGAAGTGAACACTTGGCAAGGAATTAAAATTAGTAAGAAATTAAAAGGAAGATAGAAAGACCTCGTATCAAACTAGTACTCTGATTTAATGCTCTATTAAAATCTTTCTGAACACTCATAAAGACTGAAGCCCAGAAACATAAAGGTAATAATATCCCAGGAAATAACTCTCAGTTACCAAAGCTCAAATTTTATAAGTCGAATTTAGATAAAGCATGTTTTGTTGATAACCTGGTAATGGAATTGTCAAGTGATATGGTGGGGTTTTTAAAAAATTAATGTTTGCTAATATGGTGAAAGTTTTAGGTAGCTTTTATAGCAAAAGAAATAGGATCTGAAGATGGAGTACCAAGACCTGGCACCTACCAACTATGTAACCTTGAGTAAATAATCCAACCACTCTAAGCCTCATACCAACCAACCTTGCAAGACTTGAGAGCAGATAAAGAAAATATATGCAAATGATACTACAGGAGCTCCAAAAGTATGGAGTCAGTTTCCTTAATATACTACTAAAACTTTCAGCAAACGAATACAGATTTTTATTCATGTTTTATTATGGGAATAATTTAAATATTACAAAGTCTAGTAAAGTACATATATATATATATATATATATATATGAAGTTACATATACTCTCACTTAGCTTCAACAATGATCAATTCATGGTTAACCTAGTTTTATCCATATTCTACTCACTCCTTCTCTCCTTTATTATTTTGAAGCAAGTCCCAGACATCATATCATCAACATCCTAAGAGCTAAAATCCAGTGGCTTCTTCTCAGTGGATATACAGGTATATGAAGCCCAACAGAGAGGTCTGAGCTAGAAATATGAATTTGAGAGTCACCAGTAATGAAATCAAGAGGTGAAGCTATAGGCTTGCATAGAGGTCAAATATCCCTGCTTAGGAAACAAAACGACAGATTTTTTTTTTAGATGCTCCTTCGATAAAAATACAGACATAAAGCATACTCCTTCCATCAAAAAAGAAACTCTACAGATTTTCAAAGGCCTATAAAACTTCTATATCCTACGACTGCTATTGTTTGTCTGCCTTAAAAAAGTGTCCCCATATATTAATACTCACTATTCTAAAGGATTTAACAAAAATCCCTAAAACATAGACATAATTCATGTACCAAATTTACAGACTGATATTGTAACCAACCCAAATCTACTTTTCAAAGTATTTAAAAACATGTTGCTCCATGTAAATTTTCTGTTCCCTTTGAACTTTATACATGTTTTATTTTTTCTTTTCTAGGTATACGTCACAATAATTTGTAAGTAAACTTTAAAAAGAAAATTTGATTCCTACATTTAAATAGCTATGAAAGACGATGGTGTATCTCATAAGCGTTCAGAGCTTTCGACATACATGAGAATATATGCATACTAAAAATATTTTATAAGATCTTTAGACACCAAGTTGTTGAATCAGAGGCCATTAATTCCTACATTTTCATTAACTTAATGCCAACTATCAAAATTAGTTATTACTTATTTATATTCCACTTCAATCCTGAAAAAAAAAATTGTGACTCGAGCTCTTTATATCCTAATTTTACAATCCACGTTAAAAGAATTTCTAAAATTTTTTCAGTTTCATAAGCTGTTCAAGAAAGATTAACCTTTGAAATATGAAGTATTTATGACCTTTGGAATGAAATGGAACTTTGTGTCCACCAAGTAAATTATCCAAAGAGGATAGGTGGTGTAAAATTTTTAGAAACACAATAGATTGTAATAGTTAAATTATAATGAGTCACCACTGATTAAATAGAGCTAAGTCCTATTTGATTAGAAAGAACTCCAAAATATTTTAAAGCATGTCCTCATGTCTGAACTAATAGTCCTAGAAACCTGAATGTACAATTTCATAAATGGAGGGATATACATTTAGTTCTGAGCACACCGTACACTTCTGTGTTTTATTTTTTCCTAAGAAAAAAATCAGATAGAGTAAAAGCAGTTTCAACTTCGTCTATAGGATGTAACTGCCATTTCACCTAAGTTACTGAAGGAGTTTTGGAAAATGTTTTTAATTATCAAAGGCTTTTGAAAGACTGCACCTCATGTATTTTAAGTGAAATCCGACTCATTTTAAAGCATGATCAAACAATCATTAGGTCAAAATGGCATGTCCCCCTCCCTCACAAAACAACCCAATTCTTTTTTCAGATATCAGTAAATATCAACAGGATAATTAAGGCATAATTGCTCTTTCAGGAATGATTTACTAAACACAGCCAAATGTAAAGCCTCTCTTGTTCAAAAAAGCAAATTCCAGACACCTACATATTTAATTAAACAGGTTCTTTCTTAAAGATAAAGGAAATGTTTTCTTGTTGTATTCACCTTTTAGTTGGTTTTTAAGAATTACATTGTTCAATACAAATATTCTTTAGTTAGGCCTAATCAGTTTTCTAAATTCCCATTTTAGATATTAAAATGTGTGGGCAAAGGGAAAAGAAGTGTGGAAAATATAGAATAACTTGAGAATTTGATCGGTTTTCAATTAAGGAATTTCATAAAGATATCTTGTTGCTGTTCTTAAATTAATTCTGCATCAGAAGCCAAATGATTTTTTCGGTCTTGAATAGTAATGATACAGATTTTCTTTACCAATAATGTATATATTAACTACATTTAATATATCAGATACAATTTCTGTATTTCTAAAGAAAATCTGAGAGCCTGCTAAGGCTTAATAACATCAGTAACAATTCTGCCAGAGTAAGTAGTGAATTTATCATTTATTTTCACCATCGAAAGAAATCTGTTTATTTGTGAAACTGCTATTTTGAACAAACACATGAAAAATTAGTAATTTTCTTTTGACACAAGAAATGAAACCATTGCTTTTTGATCTCAGTAAGATAGCAGACATGAATCTGCTGACATACAGCGTCTTTTCACCTGTTTTTCTACTCACGTTAATACTCTACAACTTTAACGATTTTTTTTCTCAAAAAAATTGTTTTCACAATCAAGGGCAATGTCTCCATATACTCTCAGTAGCTACTGAAGACTGAAAAGTTCTACAACAAACGAGGTTATTTCACTGAATCTTTTCAGAGCTTCAGTAAATGAATGCGATGCTCCTAGGATGGTGTTAAGTTTTAAAATTCCTTAAAAATCACAAATATGAGTTACCCTTCACGCCTCGCGGCACCTCACACATGTTCACTTGAGAGTGAACTTTTCTGCCCCTGGAGTCGGAGCAGAGAATACAGGCTGGAAGTAAAAAACACGAAGATTTCGTTTGGTGCTCAACGAAAGAAAACTGTTAACAACTGTCTTCACTTTGCTAAATCTTAAGTTGATTCACTTGTGTCACGAACACCAAACCCAAACCCAACAAAACCTCTCCCCTCCCGAGAAGGGCGAGCGCAGAGCAGACCTGCCCTTTAACAGGTGGGCCGGCCGGGAGGGGCCTTCCGCGCTCCCGCCGCCGCCGCCGCCG
>NC_043703.1:107517013-107552425 GCF_006229205.1 Suricata suricatta | reverse complement strand
GGGGACGCTCGGCCGGCGAGGACGCCCTCACCACGCCCCGGCCTGGCCACCTCGGGGCGCCCCCGCTGCGGCCACGCACTCACCCCTCTCCCCACTAGCTCGCGCGCCCTGGTGGCCTGCGGTGCCCCAGGGCCTTCGGGCTCCTGGTTTCCACCCAGAGCCATAGGGCCTCGGCACAGGCGGGGAGGCCCTTGGAGAAGCACGTGCCTCTTTTCGAAGCCCGGTTTCCCCGGGGCGGGAACTCCAGCCGGGTCTCCGTGCGCCCGGCCACCGGGGCCCCTCTGCCTAAATACGCTGGCACCGAACCTTCTAGACGCCGCCGAGTAAGCAGGCCACGGGGACGCTTCTGACCTACCAGCAACCCAGGCCCAAGTGTGAAGTTCTGGAACGCCCTAGGCCAATCGGGGCCAACTAACAAATGCGACGAAACTGAGGCCCAGGGGTTTGAGTACCTTGCTCCGGAGGCCACACAGTTGTCTGAGAAGGCGCAAAGCCGGGTCTCCTGGTGTCATCCCCCGAACAGACAAGAGGACCGCTGCCCCCTCTCCCCCCCCCCCCCGCCAGAACCCGCCTCGGAACTGCGGGTGGGGGAGCGTAGCACCTGGGCCTCTAGCGCCACTGTCAGCTGCTGCGTGAACCGGGGCGGGACGAGCAGGGTGGGCTGAGGAGAGGGCCCGGGACGCCCTCCAACCCGGGTGCCCAAGTCCGTGCAGCGCGGGCTGGAAGCCTCTTTGCTCCGGCCGCCGGCCCGGCCTCTCCGGCACGTGCGGCCCCCGCACCCGAGGGGCCACGGCGCAACCGGGCGGGCTGGCGTTGGCTCCGCCTTTAACTGGAGGCGCTGCCCGAGGCGGAGCCCGCGCGGGCGCGGCCGGGCCCTACGCTCGGGTCTTCCTCCCGGGGCGGTGCCGGCGGGACGCGGCTGCGCCCTCCTGCGGGCCTTTGCAGAGTCGGGGATAATGGGTTTGTTGGAGTGGGAGGCGCAGTGCGCCCGAGCCGGGCCTACGGAGTCCAGAGGGAGGACACGGCCGAAAAGGCTTTTCTATAACCGGAGCTCGCAGCCCTAAGACCTTGCTCCGCGCGGGACTCCGAGGGAGGGGTCGTTCTCAAAACCCGGCCTCACGTTGTGTTCTCAGGTCTCACACGGAATCAGAAGAATAGGGTGTGTTGGTCACTTCGCAAGAAACTTTTCGTTGTTTCCTTATTTCCTTCCCGTCCGTGGACAAATTGAGCAGCTCTCGGCCTTACACCCAGGGGGTTTGGGGCCGAACAGAATCTGGACAGGGCCGGGCCCCTTGGTTTTCTGGGGGGATTATCCCACCCCATCCCCACCTCTTTCCGGTTCTTCTCTCAGGACAAGATGGAACCGTCCTTTCCGACCCCCTGCTGGGAGTGGGGAGTCTTCTTCCCCTGCCAAAGTGAAACGCATCCTGGGCGACTTTCCTAGATCTTACGTTTGCGTTGCAAAGAAACTTCAAAATACGCAAAAGATAACTTGACTACTTGTGGCAAGGGCCTGAGGGTTTAGAGGGACATCTTAGCACGTGGAAGGAATGACTCGGATCCCCTAGCTGCCGTGAAGCCACGCGGGACAGCTCAGCAGAAAGGAAGGTTGTCTGCTGCCAACATGCAGGACATGGATCGGTTTTTTGTCGTTTTGTTTTCTTTTCCTTTTTGGCTCAGCTCTGAAAGCATTACAGAGCTATCCTTTCCCGCCTCCCGACCCTCTTTCCCTCCCCCTCTTCTGTCTGGTGCAGGCAATTAGGGTGAAGAAATCAGTGCCAGGTTCCTGCCTCTGAAGAGAAAGGAATTGCTTCGGGAATTGAGTCCTGACACCTGTCTCTGTCCGGGATGGCGAGAGGGGATGCGGGGTCAAAACGCCTGGGGGAAGGGGGCGACCTGACCGGGAGGGGAGAACACTCCCTAAGAGAACGCCTCTAGAGATTCCTCTTGCCACGTCCTCCCTATCATTTGGCCTTCTTCTTCCCACAGGTCGTTAACAACGGGGGGTATTAAACACGGGAGTTTCCCTCCTTTTAGGCTCCCCGAGACCAGTACCTGGGGGCTGGAATCAGAAGAGCGACACTGACAAGCCGTTCATTAATTTGCATTTATTTTCGGGAAATAATGTCGATAAAGGGGGAGGAGGGGGGCTGCCTTACATTTCAACAAGTAATTTGTGATCTTCACATCGGACAAATCAAATTTACAAATTACTTTCCCACCTACTGGACGAAAAGGCCAAAGCCAAAATTGATACACAGGCGCGGGCTCTCCGCAGATTTCGGAGAATGAAGGTGCACTAAAAACTCACTAGACAAAACAGGGTTGTTTAAAGAGAGAGAAGCCAACAGAGGAATTGGAACTAGGGTTTGGGGCCTGGGTTGGTTGGGTCTTTTTTTTCCGTAATGCCGTATTTTTATTTGTTTATTTGTTTTGTTTTCGATTGGTCTCTACACCGGAACTGCGACTCTGTGCTTCGACCAGGTGAAGCGCTCAGTCCCTGCGTCCCCACCCAGCCTAGCCCCCTCCCCTGTACCCTGACTTGGCCGTTGCCTTCACACTCTCGGACCCTCCCGATCCTCCGCGCCCAGCTTCCTGGAACCAAAAGGTTCTCCTTAATAAATACACAGAGGGAGAAGGTGTGAGAGAGCAGGACAGCTTTGCAACAACTGAAAAAATAAAAGCGCCATCGTTTAAGGAAGAGAGGAAGGGGGACAGAGGGAAAATATTTTTTGCTTTTGTTTTATATATATGTGTGTGTATATATATGTATATATATGCTGTATATATCTTAAAGTTCTATTTCCTGGGCGCTAAGACGAGATATGCTCAGTTCAACCAACAGCAACTAAAAAGTTTAAATGGTCCCTGGAACGGACCCGACTATGTACAGCATTCCCGCCGAGGCGGAAGCTTGAGCCAGTTCTACGCAGGGCGGGGCTGTGCGCGAGAGGCTAGGGACGCGCTCCTCCCTCGGGCCGTGTCCCAGCGCATCCTGCTGGGGAGGGGAGAGCGCCGGGAAGCTCTGGCCTGCAGGCGGGGAGCGGGGCCGAGGGCTGCTGACGGGGCGGTAGTCTGCAAGCGAGAAACACTTAGTGGTTGTTTAATTTGGGGTAGAGTGTGGGTGCACTCCAGTGGGCAGACACATGCCAGTTAGTGATTCCAGTGTCCAGAAAGAATAAATAATAAAACTGTACGGTTCAAACAGCGAGCCAGAGCAAAGAGCCTCCGAAGGCTGCAAGTGCATGATAACTGCCCAGAAACACTGGAGGAGAGTGACTTAGGAGTTCGATAAGGGATGAGGAAGAGAGCACACAGCTCTCTCCATATAGAACTTGTGGGCCAAGCCAAAGCACCTGTCCCCTCATCCAAGGGGTGGGTGGGTCTGCACATCCCCCAAACAAGTGGCAGAAAGATGGGGGAAGCAGTGCAGGCAAAGGACATCTTTTAGGGGCATGAAAATTCAGGTCTGCAGAAGCCGAGGCAAAGGCGGGCGGTGCAGCAGCAGCAACAGGACGGGGACCACGGAGGGCGCAGGTAGTTGAGTTTCTTCTCCTCTTCCTCCCACTCCTGGGCTCACAAGACCTGGAACCGCCATGAGGCTTGGTCCTTATAGTCCAGACAGTCGGGCGAATTGAAGTTGAGTTTCCAAGCCGAGGAAGCGGCAGCGGCGCCAGGCTCCTTGTAATCCAAGCAATCGCCAGAGTTGAAGGCAAGCCCTGAGCCGCCGTAGCCCTGGTGGTGGTGGTGATGGTGGTGGTGATGGTGGCCTGAGGACTGGCTCAACGGGTGATGCGCGTGCGGATGGTGGTGATGGTGGCCGGCCATGGAGGAGGGTGCCATAGGGCTGAGCTGGTGCGGGTGGTGGTGCGAGTGCATGGGCGCTAGATATGAGCTGCAGTCCACGCCGCCAAAGTAGGAGGAGGAGGGTGCGGGGTAGCCCTGCCCATAGCTGCCGCCCTGGCTGTAGGACATAGGGTAAGAGGCTGCGGCCGAGGCGGCGCCTGCAGCAACCGAGCGCTGCATGCACGACGCGTTGCTAGGGGCGGCCAAGGGCTCGGGCACTGACACCGACGCGGGCGCTGAGCCCGGCGAGATGGAGGCTGGACTCCAGATGGATGAGGCAGCCGGCGTACTCAATGACGACGGGACCGCCACCGCCGGGTTCCCGCCCAGGCCTGCCGCCGCTGCCGCCGCTGGGTTGGCAGAAGCGCTGGATCCTGAGCTGGAAGACGAGGCGGAGCTGGACACAGCGGGCGGCGTGAACTGGCCGCTGCTTTCCGATCCCGAGCTCTCCCGCACCGGGGACGACTTCTTCTTGGCTGGGCGGCTCTTGGTCCCGCTCCCGCTCTGCTGCTGCTGGCGGCATTTGGCACGACGGTTCTTGAACCAAACCTGCGGCGGACCGAGTCAGGGAAAGGGTGTCAGGGGAACAAGTAGAGCCTGCTACTTCCCCACCCCTTACCCACCGCCCGGCCTAGGCTCTCTTATCCCTCTCCTACAGAGGCCTCCACCCCTCCTCATCTCCCGCCCGGCCAGCCCCTACCCCTGCGTTCCCAGCTCCTCCGCCCTCCCCCGTCCTTCAGATCAAAGATCCTCCTCTGGCAAAGTAGAGATGTGCACCTCCCCACCCCCAGCGCAACTCTGCCCTAGGGCGGAACATTTGCGTCTGTCCAGCCAGAAGTTCAGCCATCTCTAAACTGCTGCTGTTGGCTGCTTCCCGACAGCCTCGTGTATGTTTGGAGGCCCTGTCTTCCATGAATAGAGCTGAGAAAAGTGCGGAGAGGCACGAAGGAGGCCTTAGAGTGCAGGACAGTCACCAAGTCTGAGGTGGGAGCCAGTCGGCCCCTGGAGGCCCAGCGCTGGGCAAGGCGAGAATTTGAGCAGATGCAGGAGCAAGGCGGGGAGGCTGAACAGAGGCAGTACTCGGGGGACTAGGGAAGGAAGCCTGAGCAGAATTTGGTTCGGTTTCTTGGCTCCATGTGGGGAACCAAATGGGACAAAGTTCTCACTCCTCTTGGAGAGCCCTGGTACATGGCACAACATTCCTGGTTCTTTCTCGAGCCTCGAGGGAAAGCAGGCGAGATAAAAAGGCCCTTGAGGAGAGTTCTGGGTTATAATCCAAATAGTTATTTTCATCGCAAAAACAGAAACAGCAAAGCCGGTAGCCGGGTTTTGCGTTCGGCATCATCTCTGGGCAAAAGAAACATCTAATCAAACCGGTGCTACCCAGGGAGCGCCCTCCGACAGGGCATCAGGCTCCATTTCCAGGATTCCTGGGATGCAAGGCAAGAGCGAAGGCACAATTCAAGACCCCGAAGAAAACTGCCAAATCCTGGAATGGCCGAAGAAGCAGGGGCAAGTGTTGGGCTCTCTGGGCACTTTACATTCGGGAATCTTGCTTATCCTCCCGAAACTCTAAAAAGGATTTTCAATACCAAAGATTCCCTGGGACCAAGGGCCGAATCTGGAGCTCTAAGCTAGTGCCTTTAACTTTGCCCCTTTTCCAGGCCCGGGCTGAGCGCTAGGGGGAGTCTGAGAGGGCCTACCTAGTCTGTGAGCCCGACCCACACCAGACCACCCTTCCCAAGCCCTCTCCAACTAGCCCCAGAGCCCCTACCCTGACCCAGGAGCCCTGGGCGCACACACCTGAACTCTGGACTCTGGTAGGTTGATCTTGAGGGCCACCTCCTCGCGCATGAAGATATCAGGGTAGCGAGTCTTGGCGAAGAGCGCTTCGAGCACGTCCAGCTGTGAGCGTGTAAAGGTAGTGCGTTCCCGCCGCTGCTTCCGTGGGGTGGCTGAGGGGACACGCGGGGGCGCCTCGGGTCAGCGGTGGCCACAAGGACCCAAGCTAGAGAGCTCAGACAGGCCCCAGGCAGGCCCTGCACAAGGCCATTGCGAAAGAGAGCCGAGCTCCAAGTGAAAGAAAAACTCCCCCAGGAGGCCAAGCCTGAGAGGCCACAGGTGGGAGAAAGTGCATATGTGAGAATGGGAACCAGTGTGTCTTCGACACTCTAGAGTTGCCCCCTTCCCTACCTCTCAGAGGTTAGGAAAGGAAAAGAAGTTATATAATGTCCCTTTTTTCACCACCTCTCCCGCAACACACCCCTTGGCCGGAGGATGGGGAAGGAGTGCACAGAAACACCACCTGGAAAACACTTTCCGAAGGAATAAATGGGGGTGAAGGAGTGGGAGCTAGAAAACAAAACAAAAAGCCAGGATTTGGCTCAAGGCTTCCACATCCGCAGTGCAAAAGTTGGTGGAAATGACCCAGAGAGAGAGCAATGTAATTAGAGACAGAGAGAGACAGAGAGAGAGAGAGAGAGAGAGAGAGAGAGAGAGAGAGTGTGAGAGAGAGAGAGCGCCCCTCTTCCTCATCTCTGCCAGTCCTTTCTCATAAGTAAAGCTTGGCTCTTCCTGTCAGGGCTTAGAGAGTCTTCAGATTCCTTATTCCATATTGGGGGGGGGGAAATAGATTCATACACACACACCAAAAAAGCCACCCATGGGAAACTACCCAAGGTAAATGCGCCCTGTGCTGGTGGTAGGACCCCAATGGGAAACAGGTTGCCCATGTGGCCAGGCTGGGAGGGCACACATTACACAACCTCACTGCCCAGGCCCACTTCACCCAGCCAGCCGTGACTGCCCTGTGAGCCTGCAGCCTTTAGTGCATTATAGGCATCCTAGCCAACCTGCTCCCTGGGCCTGCTCAGCGACAAAAATGTGTGCTGAAACTCGAGAGTCTGGGGATTCTCAAGATATGCAGGGGCTGGGGCAGGGACCGGTGCTCACCCGGGTAGCCCACGGAAGGATGCAGGAGGTCCATGGCTGGCCCGGCCAGGCCCAGCCCGTTCATGCCGTATGGGGGTTGTTTGAGGTAAGACATCATGCTAACAGCCGGGTGGAGGCACCCCGACGGATCCAGGGGGCTGGGGCCAGGCGCAGTGCGGAACTCCCACTGCGCAGTCCTTCAAGCTCTTTGGCGTCTGGGGGCCCGGCCTACGGAGATAGGAGACACATAAACAGTGATTGGGAGCCATGTCGGCCTCGTTGTCTTGTCCGAGGCAAGGAGCCACGGGATGGGGAGGGGATGAAGGCTACAAAACTTGGCGAGGCGGTCAACTCAGCTCTACACGGCCTTAGTCTAAAAGTCACAGCTTCTTTGAAAAAAAAAAGTAAGCTTTTCTTGGATCTTGGATCATCTTTTTGCACTTGGAATTGTAAAAGACATTCGTAGGGCGTCACTAGGAGTGAAGAGAGGCTTTTAAAGCAGGGCCAAAATGGAAAGGCCATAGCCTGAAAAGGGAGTGTACAAGGTCCCAAGTCTAGGCAAAATTCTGGTCCGGTAGGAGCAGGCCTTAATACTGCAAAAGCAAACATAAACTCGGCACCAGTGAGGCAGGCTGCCCAGGGAATAAGGGGTTGTTTCGTTTTGTTTCAAATATTTTTGGAAGCGGGACGAAAAGGTAGGCTCCAAAGAGCCAAGGTGAGGCACTGAGGGGAGCTCCCAGTGCCTGGGCCTCTTTGGGATGCAGTGCCCACTTAGGAGAGTACATTCCTTCAAAGGTCTCCCCCACTGGGTCTCAGCCACTGGGTCTCAGCCCCAGAGCCCACAGTCACCCCTCTAGTTAACCTCTCTGTGCCCAGTCGTTGAAAGATTGCTCACCGGGAATCCCACCACACCTTAACCGCAGTTACAGGCCCAGGGCCTGCAGAGGCGGCCAGAAGACGCAGAAGGGGCCACTGTAGAGGTGGCGGCTGTAAGACGCGGCGGGAGGTCAGGGCGCCTCGCCACAGCCGCAGGCCCTTCTTCGCGAATGCGAGCGGATCCTTCTTTCCGCCTGGTTCTGGCTGCGGACAAAGTTGTCCCGGCGGAGGCTGAAAGGTGACCCGCCGAGCTCCCCAAAAGGGCTCACGGAATTGGGAGGCCTGAGTGCAGCCTTCTCCAGTGCTGCCTGCCTGTCCTACCAGATGAACCCGCGGCCCCAGAACCCGATCGAGACTAGACAAGTAGGCCTCGGGCAGCTTAACTCGCGCTGACCCGCACTGGAAAGTCGAAGACTCGCTTCCCCGGTTACCTCCAACCAGAGACGCTATTCTCAGGGGGGTAGTTAGTAGAGCTGGGGGAGAGGGACCGGGGCCCCAGGGGACCTGTCGCTTCACTCCGCGTTGCGGGAATCCAAAGCAGGCCTGGGGCCCAGGCTAGGAGTTCAGGGAGAGCAGTAAGAGGTAAGAAGCCTCCCACTCCTAGCTCCAGGACCCATGGTCCGGGCTGGGGGAACACGGTTTGCAGGGAAGAGGACGAGAGGGAAACAGCGGAGGGCTCCAGGGCCCAAAGAGAATGGGACGTCAAAACGCGGCGCCTCTGCTAGGCTGCAGCGTGAGTTTTCAAAGACTTTCTTCAAACTTAGCACTTCAGCTTGGTTAGTTCGGAGGAGGCGGGGGAGGGGGCGCGGGGCCGAGGCTTAGATCTCGGGTCTTCCGCTCACCAAGAGGGGAGAGAGGCCGCTCCCCAGCCCCGCCCACCTGCCGAGGACCCGGGAAGCTGAGACCCGTTTGAGGAAGGGGAGGTAAGAACAACCGACGAGCTCCCGGAGTCCAGGGCCGCCCCACGGCTTTCTCCTTACCTGCCCTCAGCTGCCGGGGCCGCTCACCATCTACCTCGCGCCCTCACACAGGCCCGCGGGGCAGCCAACCTGCAAAACAGAGCGGCACAGGAATTACTCGCCGGGCCGAGCGGTTGGTTTAGGATCCCCGGATTTCTTTCTTTCCCCAACTTCCCTCCTTCCTTCTCTTTCTTTCCAGTGGCTTTGTGCGTGTCCCTCTAGGTTTCACTTTATTACACAGACACTTTGTTTGCAAAGCCCTACGCGTTCCCGAGACACTACCTCGCCCGGGACCGCGCCGAGGGGCCGCAAGGGGTAGGGTGGGGGTGAAAGGGGCAGAGTTGGGAGGTGGCTCGCGGTTGCAGTTGCACTCCCGGTACGACGTGGAGGCGGTGGGGCCGGGGGAAGTCCTGCAGAGGCACTTTGCGAACTAAATAAATCAAGCAATTTACCTTGTCGGAGTGGCTTGTCTTGCCGGGTTGTTTAGGTGATTGGAAATGTAGCCTGATGAAGATTGATCACCTTTCTACTGCCCTCCCCGGGTATGTGAACGCGAGGTGAGTGCGTAACGGGGCTATGCTGCCAATCCGCGGCCCCGCGCGGGCTGAGTGACAGGAAGCCGGGCAATGGCAGCACGAGCCGGGGGTTACCTCCGCGCGCCCCCGCCCTCCTCCGCCCCCTGCACCCCGCCCTCCAGGCCCGCCCGCCCCGCCCCGGTGGCGCGCTAACTCCAGGGCTTGGCTGGCAAACGCCGCGCAGAGCGAGGCGAAGACAGCGAACGCTGCGCCAGAGCCCCGTCCGCATAGAGGGACGCCGGTCCCGAGGCCGCCCTGGGGTCCCCGCCCTTCCCTCGCCCTTTCGGCGCCCGGCAGGGAGTGGCAGAGAGGAGGCGAGGTGCTGGCGAACCGGTTCCCTCTCTCTCTCTCTTGCACGCCACCCCGCTCGGCGGCCGGGCTGTGGGCTCTTGGACTCCGGAGCCTCGGGCTGGAGTGGAGGGGGCCCCCAGCCCCTCTCGCGGCGCCTTGGGCCCCAGCGTCGTCTTTCACCGCGCCGCCACCTGCAGACCGACGCCGCGGGCGGCTCGTGCTGGCACAGGCTACTCCGCCAAGCGCCGGAGCAGCTCTGGGTGCGCAGATCCCGCCTCGGCGCCTCGGGATTCCCGCTCCCGGGAACGGCACCCGCAGGAGAGGCACCGCCGCTTACCTACTCCTCGGCGTCTCCTGGGGTTCACAGTCCCCACGAAGGGCGTTTGCAAATCTTAGACGCTTCTACTGAAGTGTTGGAAGCCAGCGTCTCCTATCCCTTACACACACACTGCTTCTGAATCGAAAGATTCTGATAGGAAGGAAACTTTCTCTTTCACACTCATTCTCTGTCTTCTTCCCGATCTCCTTCTACCGGGGACCATTTGAGGGAAAACGTGGCCACAGACCCCTGCCCTCGATTTCTTTCTCACATACCGCTGAAGAAGCCTTGGGGCGATTTCCCCGGATTGTTCGTACTGGCGAAGCCCGTTTCCCAGCCGAACAAACTTCTCAAACCCATGTACCTGTGTGGACTTTTCAAAGCACCAAAAATATGTTTTCGCCCCAACCCTCAGCAAGGCAATTCTTGTAAGTGGCACCTCCTTCTGAATATTAGGCACCACTTTACTCCCTTTCGAGGAATTCTTACCTCTTTTCCTAATCCCCCCTCCCCTCCATCCTAACAGGCGGAGTGAAAAGTTTGAGCCGGAGTAAGTGTCTGGGCGAGTCAAGGAGCCGCCCGGCGCGTCGCGGTGGGGAGCGCCAGCGCTGCCGGGGCCGCGAGGTCGGGCACCGAGGGCGGACTGGGCTCTGGGTGAGGAGGAGGAGGAGGAGAAGGAACGGGGGGCCCGCTGAGTGAAAAGGGGCCGCGGCCGCCGCTCATCAAAGTGCTTCCCCCTCCCCCAAGCGACACTTCCCTTTGGAGTCCGAATAAAATACGGTAACAGAATATGATGGAGGGCACACTGTTTCCTTAACTGCTTCTCAAAGGACCCGGGAGATCTTCTTAGGACCTTTAATAAGGCTTTGGTCGGTTCTTTTGTTGATCTCTCAAAATCAACTCCTTCTAATTGAAGTTGGAGCTGAAAGCGAGCTAATGTTCAAAGAAAGTGGCCGCCAGACCAACGAAATTACATTTTTTTTTTTTTGGACGATGAGGGAACATCTAATCAAAGGGGCAAAGGAGGAGGGGTGGGAGTGGGGGAGTATGAAGGAGAAAAGGAGGTTTTACAAGATCCTTCTCTGGTTCACAAAAGTCAGCGACACGGGCGCTTCTCTCCAGAACAAAGACACCGCAGCCCATTCACAAAAGGGAAAGAAAGACAGAGACAGAGAGAGAGAAAACAATAAAAGAACGAGAGAAAAGGAAAAAACATGAGAAAGAAAAAGCTTTAACAGGAAAAGAAACTGCGCAGAGCGCAGCGCTGACCCGGGCGGAACACAACTTCGGCTCTCGCAGGCCCCCGCGCGCAGTTGCCCGCGAGGCCCGCGGCTCCGAGTCCCTGCGATGGTGCAAAGGCTTAAAGAAAGAAATGAAATACTCCCGCGCGCCTTCAGTTCTGGGGAAAGGAGCGGGCAGGAGGGCACTAGTTTGTGGGGGAAAGGCGTCCTGGAGTGCGCGGCGAAAGCGTCTACGTCCCGAGCCCGCCGCTACCCCAGCCCAGGCCTCCGCGCTCTGTGCCTGGGCATAGCCGTCCAGTGCCGGGGTGCATGCGCGTGTCCCAGCCCGGAAACCTCTCGCGCTCCTGCCTCCTCCGGGCCCTGTTCCGCCTGCCGCTGCAGTGCGGGGCCGAGGTCCGGCGCGGAGAGGTGGGGCTGCTGTGCGCGCTGGAATGTGCTCAGGCAGTCCCCTGGGCCCGCCACGCGGGAGTCCAGCGCTCGCGCTTCCAGATGCTGCCACGGTCTCGGGGAAGTTGGGAGGTATCAAGTAGCACAGCCCTCCCCCCCTAATGAGAGTATTTATCTAATCCCAAATTGCAGGCGAATTTTCTTAATGCTCAACTCATAAAACCCCGGGATTAAGAAAAGAAAGAGAGGGAGAGGGAGGAGTGTAGAGAGGGAGACAGACTGAGATGAAAGTTTCTGGTACGCGTCGTGGAGGACTGAGGCGGCCGTCGCTAGGGCAAATGTCCAGGTGGGAGACGCTGGGCCAAAAGCTGCGACCGTTCCTGCAACGGCCGCAGAGCGGGGAGGAGAAGAGGGGGGCATCACCGAGGGAGAGCAAGTCCACCCAGCACGAGGCCCCCGGGCCGGGGAGGGGGCGTGGGAGCTGGGCCCTGGGACCCGGATCCAGCACCCAGGTGACCTCGAGGCCGGGCCAGACTCTGGGGGACACTTGGGACAGGGGGAGGGGTTTGGCTTCGGGGTCGTGGGATCCTCGCCAGGGGCGGAAGTTCTGCACCGGCCTGCGGGCTGTGCCCAAGCCAGCCTGCTGCCAACGCTCCTCCTCCCCAGCGACCCCCGGGCCCATAGCTCCTTTTCCCGCAGCGCGGGCTTTCTGGTTCCGGGCGGCTCGGCACGCTGGGCTTGCGCCTGCGCTCGGCTGGCAACCTCTGGGCACAATGCGACGAAACCGGGACGCGGCGCCTTCGCCCCGGGCCTGACCCCACTAGTCCCGGGGGTCCGCGCTCCGCCGCCGCTGCGGGGCGTACGGGCGCCACACAGCAGCCCAAATGGAAACCCCGCGCGGTTCGGGACTGGGGCAGGAGGGACAGCAAATGTGGGGCTAGGAAAGGTTTGTCATTTGACAGGTCGGAAGCGGCGTGGGGGAGCCGCCTCTCCGCAAGGCTCATCCGGAGGGAAGCTTCCCCGAACCCAGCGTAAATGGGATGGTGATGCTGGCCGCCCAAGCCCCCGGCTGCTCGGGGCGGGCGATTTCATCTGTCCGCTTCCCTGGGGTTCGAGTCGGGTTCTGAGAGCTTCCCCCGAAGAGCGGCGGCTAGCTCTGCTCTCCTACTTGAACAAAGAGGACAAAACCTCAATTCCATTTAGTTCTGATAACTTTTCAATAACTTCTTACAATCCTTGTCAGGAAGAAATTCTACCGTAGGAAGTTATATTGTTTTGAAAGACCGGCAGTTGAAGGCGGCTGCATACTTTTCGGACGCAATTTATGTGTATGTGTCTGTGTGTATATTTACATATATGTACGCGTGATCTAGGCTAAAACATAGATGTTAGAGGGCTGTTTCTGTCTCTAGACTTGTTGAACGAGCTTGCTTTGTTTTGGACACCTCTGTACAGGAGTGATGGAAACTACCATAAAATCGCCAGTTTTTTCTGTAGCCTAGAACTTTTTGTTAAAAGTTCCCTTTCCCTCATCTCATACACACACCTGCACACAGGTATCCTCGTTGCTGACAATAACCTTTTCTTTTTCTTCCTTCCTTTCTTTTTTTCCCTTTCTTTCTTTCTCTTTCTTTTCTTATTTCTTTCTTTCACTTCAGCACCTACAGACTTGCAGGTTATCAGAAGTCATAATTTTTCCTCATGAGTGCAGCATTATTAACATTTGAGAATAACGTGGAGAATTAATCCAGATATTACCATTTTTTCAGTGCTGTGGAATCACAAATTTCCTCAAATCTTTAACGCAGATGACCCTTGACAAAAGAGAACAGTTTACACTGCTTAAGAAAATATTAGTAATTGTTTTTCAGTTGCATATGTGTGTCAGCAGGGCCCCTTTGGGATATTGTAAACTTACTCAGCTCCAAATACAGCCTAGTATCCTGCTCTGCATTCAAGAAGACCATTTTCTCCCACATGAAAAGTCTTATGGATATAGGAATTTCTCAAACCAGTGTCAAGTTTTCATTGCAAGGAAGTATCAGCAGTAGTTAAGGTAAGAAAGTTTCTGCTTTTATTGAAAATTTATATATGACTCAGTATTGTAATAAATAAACATAACCATTTTCACAAAAAAATGACAGTGCTATGCTAGAGAAGAAAATATTAATTGGGAGATTTACTCATACTGGCAAGACAGACTTTTATCAATACAGAATAAATATTAACAGCATTCTTGAGCCAGTGTTGAGACCCAACAAAATGTAGGAACCAAGCTAGATGTAATAAATAATTATCCAGAGCAAAAGATGGCGCATTCTCAGATGATAAGACTGTCTTTGTAAACTGATGCATGTCAATTAGCCCCATCCTCACAGCTCACCTTCAAATCATAGGACTGGTCTCAGGCTACATTAAAGGGCCGTCCTCTAAGGAAAGCAGAGGACAGGAACTCTATTATCCTTACCGTGAAATGCAAAACAACTGCGGAAAATCCCACTGATAAATAGAACACAGTTTAATAAGTAGATTGAATATGATCTAACTATAAAATTTAGGTAAGAGTCAAGTGTTACATATGGCAGGACTGGAAAAAAATCATTCATGACATTTTTCTTACCCCCCACTTACCCCCCCCACCATTTATGCTATTAACAACAACAACAGCAACAACAAAATGTTCCAAAATTTTCTCCCATCAAAAACTGAGTTAAAATAATGAGAAAGGTTTTCTTTTCTTTCTTCTTTGAACAGTCTCTTGAACACTCTCAATACCAATCACTCACAAAGTGTGCAAATTTATTTCACATGATTTCAAGGAAATGATTAACTCACACGCAAAAAATCCTTAAACAATGCTATTTTGGAATTTTGTATATTATCTGGAGAGGAGGGAGGAAAAGGGGTGATGGTGGTGGTGGTAAAGAAGTACAGTCCAGCCCAAAAAAATGTTAAAAGTTTTAAATCAACAACGAGTCTGACATTTTCTGGTCTGGGGACCCAGGATTAAAATGTTGGGAGATTCTGTTCCGGCTCCTATTGAAGAACACATTTCTCTTCTTTCTTGGCCATCTTGCCTTTGTTTTGCTCCAGAGTTCGCTCCAAATGTTCATCTTCCTCTTCAGCCCTGGAAGTCAAACAGGAAATACATTTATTTTTCTACGTGGAGGGCAGAGCTGCACTCCCCTCTCACCCAGCAATCCGAGCCCCAGCGGGAATAAGAATCCTGGGGCCAGCGCGAGGAGGGGGTGCTGCCCCCGGCCCACCGGAGACCTCTGGACTGAACTTTCTACAAACTTCTCGGCGCCTCGGCTGGCGGCGGAGACTCGACCCCCGACCCCACTGCCCACTCACTGCTTCTCCTGCGCGTCCAGGTCCCTGACGAGCGCGTCGCGCTTGTTCACCAGGGCCACCAGCTCATCCAGCAGGAGCTGCTCGCGTCGCTTCTGGGCCTCGGTTTTCTGCCAGTCTGCAGAGGACGGGAGGCTCGTTACCCACCCGCAGGACCTTGGCAAACCCTTCCCCCTTCCTGCCTTTCCCAGTTTCCTTGTGTCTCTCCACAAACCATGATACAGAGCCACTAACTAGTGTTTTATGGGGAGCTAGGCAGTCCAGATGAAGATTTCACCCTAAAACCCCAATTCCTAAATATTTCCCACAGATGGAGATGGCTACAGCTGGGCTGGAACCTGCAAAAGAGGCCAGGTGTGAGCCGGTTGTCAGCCGGAGGTGCACACCTGATTTTGCCAGAGAGGGGGTAGGGAGAGCCGGAGGCCCAGGAGAGATCAGCCGGAGGGGTTGGGGGGGGGGAGTGGGTAAATGAGGGGGCGGGAAGCAGAGACGGGCGATAAAAATCACTCTGAAAAGGCTGGAGAATCTGCTAGAGAACCTATCCTCCTCCCCCACCCCCATGCTCACCCCATACAGCCCATTCTTCGCTAATTTCCTCTTCGCTCTATTTTAGCAGTTGGATGTATCTCACACTGGGCGCCATATGCTTCACAATAACTTTAAAAGTAGTGAATCGGCTAATTAGCATTTTTCTTTGAAGTAAAAAATAAATTTGCTCTGCAATATTACACTGCAGCTCTCGATCGCATCACAGCCAGTTTTCTTTTGGAGAGGTTTGCTGGGTGGTTTAAAATCAAAGCACTTTTGCAAAGGAAAAATTACATACTTCTTTTTGAACCCCCACGTTAAAGGTTGGAAAATCCGAAGGGCAGTGCGCTTTCCATGGGCAGGGGCAAGGTTTTTGAGGGTTTTAGGACCCAATAATATATTTCCTAATCTTTGCTGGTCTGGTAATTTCCTTAAGATGAGCAGCAGTTTCGCTTAATGAAAACAGGACCAAATCGAACATTTAAAGCACTTTTAAAACCAAAGCCAACTGCTCTCTGGCCAGACTGTAAGGGCTTGTAGCTGTCAATCAACCCCCAGTCTACCCCGCCTCCCTCATTAGGAAGGTAAACAATGAAAAGAAGAAGTAGATGATGAGGCAGATAGCAGAACAAATGAGGACCTAGAGGGAAACAGGACACCAGCCTTAAAAAAAAAAAAAAAAAAAAAAAAAAAAACCAACCCTGGCCACTGCACTGACTCATGCATCCCCCTCCCCCAGCAAATGCACTTTCCAAAAAACAGAGGGGAGTGCAATCCTTTCTGGTTTCTCTCTTCTCTCTCCATTGCCCTGGGCAATCATGTTAAAACTCACATGGCTGGTGCTTATTCAGATAAACCTAACAATGCACACCGCTGGTTACCATGTGAATCTTCACAAACCACACAAGAATGTGCTGGTTCAAATCCCCCCGACCCCCTCCAAAGCAAAATTTATTCAAGACAGCAAACTGCTCAGCAGCTTTATGAAAGCAAATGGTGCTAGAGGGAATTCTATCTTGTATTTACAAATTAAAAATTAGATGCATCATCATGCAATAAAGGTTAGAATAGCAGCAAAAAAAACCCTAGGATGGTTTATTCAATTCTATCATTATTCTTTTCTTTATAAGCTCAAATACATACATACATACATATGAAACATGCCATGTATTAATTATCCACATTTGATACAAAAATTACACAAATAAGGACATGAAATAACCGGTCACATTGCAGTCTTATAAAAAGAGAAGTGAAATATTCTATCGCATGGGAAGGAGTAAAGAAACTATTACTATGGAAAGTTTTTTCTGAATATAAGAATTAACAAAAATGATAACTAAACAGCAACATCGAACAAAAGCCATATCTACCACAATTTTATTCTTTGGATTTGAATGCAACTGTGGTCAGGAGTGCTAGACAATTTTCTAATTTGACTCCTGTTCTTAATCAGTCTTACTCTACTCAGAAGAAAAATTAATACACACTCCAGTTGGAAAGATCTTTAAGCTCATCTAGTCTAATTTCAGGTAACTGTAGTTCTAGAAATATTAACTCAAAGAAAAACCTGCTAAATTTGTGGAAGATTTGTAACTAAATTGTATAATTACTAAGATTATCAGTTTTGATGATTTTTCCACTTTCAACCTCAAGAAATCATTCAGATTATAAATTTTATAATTCTTTACTTCCTAAATATTTTGATAAGAGCTTTACAAATGGGAAATAAATTTCCTCCACCATATACTTAAAAATACAATTAAACTGCAAATCATAAAAAATTTTAAAACCAAGAAAAAATAAACAGACCTATAATTTTCTTACTTAAATTGTTCCTTCTCTGCACTTGACCAGTCACTTTAAAGTCTTTCATTAATAATTAGAAATATCAAGATAAATAAGACTTTAGCAATATGGATGAGAGAAATTTTTCTTTTTTAATCCCTGAAGTACTGAGTAATTTTTTTTAAATCTTAACTTTTTCCTAGTTCAATAATGACATTTCTGTAACAGTAACAAAAACATTCTTTAGTTATGAATACTTAGGTTACTGTCATCACTTCACAGTCAAATTTAACTGACATTAGAATTTAAAATGTTATAGCATAAATTTAAGGATTTCTGATATTAAATTTGTCATTGCTACATTAATATCTATCTACAAAATATTAGACAACTGTGGAGGAAATAGCTATCTGCAGTGAATAGCTTTTATACTAGCAAGACTACTTTTACTTGGCATTTACTTTCTCATGGGAGTATATTTACACACACACACACACACACACACACACACACACACACACACACACTTGAATGCTGACTTGGGAAATTAAGTAAACTATTTTGATGATTAAAAAAAAATTTAATAATACCTTTGAAACTGATCATGATTTACATTTGTATGTTCATGCCTAAATTTAAAAAAATTTTAAATCCCTTTTAATAGCTTCACCTAGATGTACTGTCATGTTTTAAAAACCTGCATGTAAGTCTATGTGTTACCTGTAATGCATTTTAAGAAATGATTACTCACCTCTAACACCAGTCACAGCTAGCTAGATACATTGACTTTGACTCGAATAGACTACAATGTAGCTTCTGATTAATTTAAAGATTCCAGTGTACTTTTGCTACAAAAGCCATATCCTCTTGCAACAAATAGGATTAAGTTTTGATGCTGCATTTGAGCCAAAGTGTTGAAATAAAGAGATTCTGTTTATGTCCATCTGCACTGAGCTGTTTTGTTAATTTAAAAATCTCTTTTTTATATATAGGGCCAATTATTCATTCCCCAATTGAGTTTATTTGCTGAAGTTGATAATTACCTTGGAAAAAAGGCAAAAGAAATACCTATAAATACTTCGATAGAAAGGATCTAAAGTTCTTGTAGTAAACCTTCAACCTTGCTACTATAAATAAGCCTGGCACTTTGATGAAAATTAACACTAGTTTTGTAAAGAGCACATTGGGGGATTGCAGTCAAGTCTTATCTTTAGTTCCAGTCAACTAGCAATCCTGAAAGAGTTTGCATCATCATCAGAGCAGGCCATTTGATAGGATTCTACCGCTGTACCTAATCAATCTATGGAAGACTGTGGCTGTGCTGTGTAACAAAGCTAAAATAGATTTACAAATGGGGTTTTAGGGGATAAGCTCCTCCACAGGATTACATATTGATTTTAAATATAAAAAGCTTATCATATAAACCATAACTACAAAAATAGTGAACCTATGCATAAATCCCTTTAGAAGAGCACCCACTTCAAACTCTAAGCCAAGAATAAATCAAGATGTACAAAATCCTAGAGAAGATCCATTTCTTGTGCAGAAAATGAACACACCACTTTCTAAAAGCCCACCCCAATGTGTGCAGAAATGAATTTATCTTTCCTGAGGGGGCATTAAATAATCTGGAACAAAAAAACTATAGGAAAAGTATCTAAAAGATGTTTGTTAGCTCAAGGGATCCTACAACTTAGCTCAGTAGAGTGAAACTCCTGCTATGAAAAACACCTCAAGGAAAAAAAGGCAAAAAACAAGCCAGAGTGATTATGGATTTTCAGAAGAATGGATATATTGAATTTTTTTCCCCTCTCAAACCAAGCTGTTAATATTTCTTTCAATGTGCTATATGGCTACTAACATTCTGTGCTTTTCTCCTGGTAAATAGTTTCAGCAGCAGATTTATTTGAAAAGACTTTAGTTTACTTATTATGAAAACCATCTTATGGCTACTAAATAGAAGATATAGAAAAGAGGAATGAACCTTGAAACAAAGGAAAGCAAAACAATGCCAGCTAGTGTTGCCTATTCATGTGTTTTTCTGTGGGTTTTAACACTCCAAAAGGCTACTGAACTGCGTGTGTGTACATTCTAAGGGCTGGCTCAGAGGACACTGTGTTCACAAAACTGATCGTCAACACAGTCAGTACCTGTCTAGGACAGTCCAGCCCATGCACTGCTCAGGCTAGTGGGACAGGCCTCTTACTAACAAAGTGTCTTTATTTGTCATCAACAGGCTGCTTCTTTCCTCAAGTCTCTTTTTTCTCTCATCCAGCAACAGAAACTGGCATAATCACATATGGAACAGTGATCTTAACTAAACAATAAAACAAAACAGAACAAAACCTCAGAAAACTACCAACTGTACAAAAGGTGTTTGAAAAAGAAAAACGCTTTTTCCCCTTCTTAAAAAATGACTTTGTACTGGTATGTACAAGAAGAGCAGGCAGATAAAATGTTAAATTATTCAAGATTGTAGGTTTGGTATATAGGGATAGGACCGCCCATAAAAAGAAGATCTTTTAAATGTATCATGGCCCTCCTTTTAAGATGGTGTTTGGTAATAATACTGGTTTGGGCACAGAAGCAATACTGTAAATTTACAGTACAGTAAACTGTATTGTATCAAGCTGTATTTTTGGGATAATTTAACTTACTATACATGAGAGTGTTTTTAATACTCTGTATTCAGTGTAATGTGTAATGAATCTATAAAGAAAGAATAAACGGTATAATGAGTCATACATTATACATACTATATATACATATATTTTATATTACACATACACATATATGCCATATAAATAGTATCTGCTATACCCACTTTTCAACTGACTAGTTAGCTTTCCAATCTCTTTCAAAGGCTACATCATGACTACAAAAAATTTTATCAAGAGAAAAAATACCATTTAGCATACCTGTGTGTTTTATTTCAATGGCCATTTTCACAGAACTTCTTAAATAATTTTCACAAATTTTATAGTCATTATCAATTCATAATTTGATACATTTGGATAGCCATTTGAAAAAAAATTAGTTATCTGAAGCTTTTTAAATAGGTAAATCAGATTTCTAAGTGAGGATATTCAAATGTTATCAGTCATATTTGTCAAATGAGATTACAGATACAAAAGTAATTCAAAATAAAACCTTTATACATGGATAAGATTATATTAAGATAAATAGCATATAGTTTATTTAATCACAATATTAATTAACATATTTAAAAAATATATGGTTTCATTTGGCTTTCCCTTACAAACTTAAATTTCTAGTTTCTAAACTAATTAGAATTGGCTTTTTATGGATCAGGTACCTTATCAGGTAAAGAAGGAAATTACTGTGGACAGTCAATGGGTTAAGAGGTCAATATAGAATAGGAAAATCAATTTGCATTGATTAGACAAAAGGTCCATTTTACAGAGCGCAAAGGATTAGTTTTTAAGTAGACATCTTTGAACTATAAGACATTTTCAGCTGACAAGTGTAAGGAGAACAGCATTCTTAAACACGTAAGATTTTTTTTTAAATAATCACATTTAGTAAATGCCATAGTTAAGCTAGCTGATGTTTACTGATGTTATGAATCATGGATTACTATATAATTCATTTAAAAGCTTTAAGAAAAGTATGAAAGTGTTTCATTTATCTCTTATGTCAATCTTTGTCTCAATATTCACTTAACAGGAGTTGAGGTCTTAAGAACTATAGTAGATTGCAGACATATTTCAGCGTTGACATCAATTAAATATTAAGGTAAAATTTAGAGTCTGATGAAAAATCAAAATGATAAATCTTTCCCCAAGCTCCCTTGTAAAAACAATCTTAAATTTCACACAGTAAAATGTAATTAAATCATTTAACTCCTTATATTTTCCATTTAATAGATATTTGAGCTTACTGACAAGAGTTAAGACAATTTTGTGTTTAATAGCACACATAATGAATATCTATCTACCTGAATTAGGGCTCTTAGGTTTTATGTGTCTGTTGCTTTCTGACTCTAAGGCATTTATCTGTAATTCCTGTTGGTTCCTAGTCAGGCCACACCTAGTGAGACCAGAAGTGTATTACACTCTCTAAATCTCTCTGACAGTTGGCACTTCATCTACCCCACTCCACCACGGCATTTCTCACCTTCAATGGCTAGCATCGCCCGCAATTCCCGATTCAGCAGCTCATACCGGCGTTCTAGATCATGCTCTTTTTCCCTAGGCAAGTTGCAAAAGTTCATCAATATGCTAATTACTAAATCATTAAACACTTAAAAGAACCTTTAGGTTACATTGATTTTAGGACTCATAACTGACTTTTCTCTTTAACTTTAAGCTACTCCAAACAAATGATACACAAACCTAAAACCTTCCTCAGGTTGGATATTTACTAGTGCTATCATTTTTCTCCCTCATTTGTGAATTGCACAGAGATAGTTTAATCGTCAGATAAGTAGTCTCCTGTAAGCTTCTTGTATTAAGTGCCAGGTATGAGGCTATTTCGTAAAATATTTTTCATAGTTCACAATAAACACTCTTTCATCTAGAATGCCATGTGAAAAGAATACAAGAAATATTTAAGTACTACCAGTGCAAATTTAGTACAGAGACAATTAAAAATCCAGAAATAGTGGAGTTATGTGCCTCTTCATAACTCTCTTAATCAAGTTCAGGAGTGGTATAAATGACAAAAATAGTGGTTCTTGCTACAATAAAACATGTAAGCCTGCTCCTTCCTGCACTAGGTGGCATAATATAAGAATATTGCTAGTGACCAGAAAGAAACACGCTCTAAGTCCTATAGTGAACTAAATGCTAAAGACCAAGAATTGCTTACATTTGGTCTAGTCTCCATTTTACTGTACACAAAAGTGATCTTTTTATGATTGGAGAAATCATCCAAATTTAGGGTAACATCATTGGTAGAATACAAATGTACTTTTGTCCATATTAAGAATTATTTCCATTTTTAACTTAAAATGTGATGTTAAATAAAGTTTAATTTTATTTCTTTTCCCCCTCTAACCCAAATCTCCTTTTTGGTGCACAAGAGTTTTATTTCTTAAATACAAAAATTTTTTTATATTCCCTGGCTTTCTATCTAATAAACATTTTTCAGTATATATCACTATTTTAAGAAACTACTGTTCAGATGAGAAATTATTATATACTATTTTTAATTTTTATATAAACTATACTACAATCTCCAAGGAAAGAAAAACATTAAGCCTAATTAAATTAAAATCCCAAAGAAGGCAATGACAAAAAGCCTAAGATTCATTTGTTGTAGGAAAAACAAGCATTTAAAGCATGAGTACTTACAGGAGAGAAAGCTGGTTCATTCTCCTTATTAAGGCATTTTTCTTATTAACCAACATAAACCATTCCTGCATCATAGCTTCTTCTTCTTCTGTGTTCCTTCCTGTAATTCAGCAAATCATTTCTTACTTTATGAAATTTTGCAAACCAATTAACAGTTTAGCCCAAGTGGTTTTTTCTTTAACATGAAACATTTTATCTACCCCAATAGTACAAATTAAACTGTTTATAATAACATAATAATAAAGTCCAGGGCCTGAAAAACTAAATCAACATCTAAAAGTTCATAAGCCAATCTTCTAAAGCTGGTATTACTCAGCACACATATTTCAGTCCCCTTGAACATATCTTCAAATCATACTAACATTAAGTACAGTAAAAGAAAGAAAGAAAGAAAGAAAGTAGTGTTCTAACTCTTAAATCCTCCCCAGAGGCTGACTTGTTGTTATATTTCAATGAGGAACTCATGCTGCTGACAGACATATGGTAATGATAAAAAAAAAAAAGCCCCCACCAAACATTAAAAAAAATCATTAAGAGAATTATAAGACTAACAGGAAGATCACAGAAATCCAGAGATTATTGTGAAAGCTTCCACTTGTAACAACTTGCTTTTTTTTTTTCTTATTTTCCTCCCCCAAAGCAAGCTAAAGATATATATTCATATATCATTCTGGAACTCATCATCCCTAGTAGGTAAACACATGCACATTATTTTAAATATATTGTAAATGACCAAGCTACAAAAAATATCTTTAGCTATCTGTGAAATGATACATAATAATAAACATAATGATCAGTAAATCACAAAACATTTCAGCAGAGAGAAGATCTAAAATCTAGATTTACTGATTGCACATTTAAAATTCACTCTTCATCATCTATACCACTCCCCACTGAAGGCCAGTATATCAAGGGCTACAATATATAGTATATATTTGGTATTGTTCATGTAGAAGTAGGCCACAATCACATTCAAGAAAAATATTAACCCTCCATCTTCTCCTCACCTCTCCATTCAAATTGTACCTATCAAATTTATAATTCTTTGACTTTCTTTTATCTGAATTTTACCCATGATTGGTTTACTGTTTTGCTAGGCCAGCATTTAATACTTCATTCCCACTTCTTTATAGATTCGTAGGGCTAACTTAAATATATAATAAAAAATAAAATATCCTAGTCTTATTTTCTTTTTAAGCAATGTATTTTGACTTTGAAACACACTATTAGCCCATTTTAAAAATTCAGACGATACCTAAAATAAAATCAGTGAAGAGCCATGTCCTCTTTCACCAACCCCTCCCTCCCCATTCCCCTCTCCATCCCTTTCTCCAGAAGTACTTCTACAGTTTAGCCTATCTCCTTTCAGACTACACAGATTACTATGTATATCAAATACGTGCGTTATGCCTTATTTATAGACACATACAGGTTTCTTGTCTTTAGCATAAGATCGTATTATATATAGCTCTGTGATTTGCTTTTGTTACACTGTTCAAAGATCTACCTCATTATTTTTCATATTTGCATAAATTATGGATGTACCATAATTTAACTATTTCCACATTAATAGAAATCTGAAGAAATTTTTGGAATGGAAATAGAATATAAAGAGCTGATCTGTGTGTAAAAGATCAAACATGTACTTCAGAGTATTCCTATAAAATAGGTGTCTGTTGTTCATTATTAGGGAGAATAGTGGCGATACACGCCTTCATTAAATGCTGTTAAAACTTCATGGTACGAAGCAGGCATAGGATCGATTTTTTTTGGAGTATGAACAAAAAGTCTTTATTGTTTTACAGTATTTTTAATCTCTCTTTTAGGATAGCTGGTTTTGTATTCACTTTGGACCATGTGATGTCCTGACACTGATCATGTGATACAGGCTGTGATACGCACAAATCCCTGGGTAGCAACAAAAGAAGAAAGAGTAGAAAGAAAAAGCTGAGAAAAAGCTTGCAATTTGGAAAAAGGCCAATTGTACCCTGGTGAAGGCCTTTTTGATCAGTGAAATGACACATGTGTGCAATATTAATAGGTGCAGTTTTTGTGACATTTTATTTGCTGATTAAAGACTTAATTCGTATGTTCATAACATAAGCGGCTTCTAAAAATACAGACATATTAAAACTTTGTTTTGAGTTTAACAACCTATAATTCAGGCTTTCAGCAGAACTAGAAGCAACTAGCCCACTCTTAAATTAGCATGATTTTCTTCAATGGGAGACTGCTTCCCTGAGAAAAACAATATTGATATGGTGCTGTCTTATTTTTAGTTTAACTTCATGCCTATGATTTCTAGGTAAGAATAAAAGATACCCTCCTCTAATTGTTAGGAAATGACTAATAATACAAGAGTCTTGTGTTTCAAAAGGAAATAAGCCTAACAATAACAAATATTTAAAGACACATTACACTCTGCCACATAGATTATATAAATTAACTGAAAAAATATATCTGAGGTTAAATCAATTCTGTATCACTATCTCCTTATCTGAGATAGTATACAATGATGGGAATCTATATTTAGCCTAGTAATAAAAAAATTAAATTTTCTTCTAATACATCATTACACTATTGTTTTTCAGGATTTAAAATTTTTTAAATTTAAAAAGCTTTTAAAAGCCAGTAAGTTGAACCATTACAAATTAATCCTGACTTTAATAACTGGTTAAAGACCCCTTTAGCTTTATAAGTAACAAAAAATATTAAAGCCTGTGATCACAGTGAGCTTTTCTCATTTCTCTTCTAACCATTTGTTATTTAATCCAATACTAGTAATCCAATTTGTCCATCAGACTTTTAAAGGGCAGAATGCAACTTCCTCAGCTTAGACACTTTTCAAAGTACAATATATTTTTCAAATGAATGCTGGATGTTTCATTTTTCCCAACTGTTCCTAGCTCTAATGCATGAGGAAAAAAAGAACAAGATGAACATTGTTCATACTGATTAAGTAAGAGCTCATTAAAGAGCTGTCAGTGCGGTACTTTGAATATGCATGAAGCATATAATCAGATCTAGTACCGTCACTAGAGGAGAATACGGTAAGTACAAAGGATTGATTTAATTACTTAGAGTGGGCTGTGGTGGTAAAGCAGTCTTGTTAGTGCAAAAAGAAAAAGAGGTTGTATTCTGGCACTGTTCGAAAAAAGGCAGTTTTAGCTTCTACCACAATACATAATCTCAGAATAAAGCACTTTACATTGTAGCTTAAAATGAAGACTGTCATTATTTTATAAAATGGCCATAAATCATTTTATCTTGTTTAACCTCACCTGGTTAACTATTTGTCTTTCAAAATTATCTTTAATTTGTAATTACAACTACATTTTTGTCACCATAGAGTCAATACTGATACTTTAAAAAATCTTAATTTTTTTTTCAGTTTTATGAACTGAAAAGTCCAAGACATATACTACTGAAGATCACTTAGAAATAAAAAGTGACAGAATACTACAGGCCAATATACAATTAAAGAAATGTGAAAAGATGGCTGGGTTGTTATACAGTATTTTAAAACACAGTGCCTCAGGTAAATATACAACAAATAAGAACATCATATTAACATTTTAAAGTACTGGTAATATATTTTTACTTTTTTTCCCCTTGAAGACTTATGTATTTTTGTTTTGCCTCTAGGAATGTAACATCTTTTCTGACATCACAATCTCTTAACCTCAGTTTTTTCTTTTAGACAATTACTACAGCTGGGATATGATTTGTAAAAATTATTAAATGATCAATAATATGATAATGGCAGGAAGAGTTACTATGTAAATATGATTTCCAATCATTCTCCTATGACATAGTTCACAAAGACTACTTAGCAGGATGCAGTATAACATACAGCATTATATGCAGTATAAATACTTAATAAAAGCAGGTTGACTATAGCAACCACTTTTATATTCCATCTCCTCCAAAAACCAAAAAAGATTTAAAGTTAAGATTTAATTTCATTCAAGAATTCATTAATTTATCCAGGAATACGTATGTAGTTTTCATTTATTTTTTCAGAAGCAGTATTTTCAATGTGAATTTTTAAATGAATAAAAGAAAAGTGATGTCAAAAAGCTAAAATTATCAATCATATATTCAAAACCTGTCTACTAATTAATCTTCCCTAATGAATCTTTTACCATAAACTTATCATCTATTTAGAAAGGTATATTTTTAGACAGTGAATACTTATATAAATATAAAATAAAGAATAATACAATTTTAGCTAAACAGATTTAGATTTCAGTGAGAAAGAATGAAAACATAAAGATGTAGGCTACTGTTATACATATAAACAAATTCAGGATTTTCTACCTTGAAAACGGTAAATGCTGAAATCTTGCCATAGCCCCATCGAAGGGATGGCTGACCAGTGATCATATATGGCCCTTAAAGAACACAATGTAACAAAGCCAAACCAAACATAAAAACAAAAAAAGTTGCCATTACAAGTTGTCCTGATGATACAATAATATCAACATGATGACCTTCGAAAGACAGAATGTATTACAGTAGAGAGACATATGAAGGTGTCCAAATAGCTGGTACTAGAGAAACACATTTTAATAACAAAGGAAGTGAAATCTGGTAGATTTATTTAATGGAAAAGAAAGAGGAATTTACTGTAGTTATGTAGGGCCATGGACACATGAATTCCTAAAGCCAACATTACTGCAACAAGATTCCAGTGCATCCAGTTTAGAAAATATTTTAAACTTAGGAAAATAGCTTTATTATGAAAACACATTTTACTATATAAGCAAATAGCTGATAAATGTTTCTGCCCTCAAGAATATCCTCAAACAGCAATCAATACTATGGATTGCATCATAATCTTTATTAATGTTTTTCAGCAGCAATGGTATTAAAACTATTTTCTTGGCATGATAGATTTGTTATGGTATTAAGAATATAAATTTTGTGGAAAATCTTGTCTCCTATTGTTGCAGTAAAATAAAAACTAACACACTCTCTCAAAATAAACATACCTCTTATTTACTCATTTGGTAAAACAGAGATTCGGGGCAACATCTTTCTACAGATAAATTCTGATAGACTTTTACAGGAAGAGGTACAGACAACTTCAAAGTTCTTCCTCCATAAATTTATAGATTAAAAAGCTATTTCTAAAGGTTGGAAATTAACAGCAGTCTTCTTGTACCAACTTAATAGAGTCTGAGCAGCCTTTTTTATGCCAAAGGTCAGTGTTAGATTTCCCAAAGGTAAACTTAGCACAAACTTAAAACAGCAAAAAAATAAAAATAAATTTAAAAGTATGGAAGGAGTGATCATAGGAAAAATTATAACTGAAAAAATTCTTTATATTACTTACAGTTTATATTTTCTTTAAGTTACATCTGGGGCGGGTTTACACCTGCTAACCTTTCAGTGCTAAGAACATGGGAAGGTATTAATATGACACACATTTCAGTTGATGCATGATTATCTTGAGTAGCCACAAATAGCCATGTAACTAAAGCTAAAATGCTCAGAACATAACTCTAAAACTGCATTTACTTTTTAGAGGTATATTTAACATATTTTGTAAAATAAAATAAAATATAGTGAGTCATTTTTATATAGGCATCATTGAAACAGACTACTGTATACTTAGTGAATCAATTAGGCATCCTGTAATAAGGGGAAATTTTGAATTGTGAGCCATGCTTACAGATGGATAGCTTCCCCTGCCAGTTCTCCCCGCTCCTGAAGTCCTTTTGTCTGGACTGCACCTGGTGGACTCCTCTCTACGCCCCCTCCTTGTCCTAGAGCCTTCACACAGTCATGTCATAGAAACGACTTAAAGAGTGGTTCCAGAACTGACAGAGACACCTAATCTTAAAGACAACCACGAGGAGTTGAATAGAAGTATTTCTTAAAAGGTGGAGTGGACAGGAGCAATATTTCCAGATTAATGTATTTTAAGATGTGATTTTAAATATGCATGTGTATACAGCTAAATAGAATATTATAAGAGATATTTCTAACCTTTTATATATTTAAGTAAGTCAAAGTTTCTGGGCGGGGAGTGCTTTTCTCATTGGGAGAATACAGGTTCATCTTTTTTTATATAGGTCACTTAGGAATACTTTTTTATATATAGGGTAGATTCAGAACACAGTCTACAACTTCTAAAAATTTTTTTTAAATGTTTATTTATTTTTGAGAGACTGAGAGACACAGCGTGAGCAGGGGAAGGGCAGAGAGAGAAGGAGACACAGAATCTGAAGCAGGGTCCAGGCTCTGAGCTGTCAGCACAGAGCCCGATGCAGGGCTCAGACCCACGAACTACAAGATCATGACCGGAGCTGAAGTTGGCTGCTTAACCAACTGAGCCACCCAGGCACCCCCACAATCTATAAAATAAGTATTTTATGGAAATATTCATAAGTATATGGAAATGACTAACAAATAAACCTTAGAATAAAGACCTCTTTAGAATTAAGTACCACCCTTATGAATGTTTACTTGTATTGATTCTGAGGAACTTTTGTGGTTAAGACTATAAATTCTGAACTTTTGTGGTTAAGACTATAATTGTGCTGTCTATAGTTTCTTTGGCTGGTTAGAGCCATCCTTTTGAATATGATGCAAATAAGATGAACATTGGATCTTCATCCAAAATGGCTTATTTTCTAGTATGGCCTAAAAAAAAACAAAACTTGAGCTCCTTGCTCTTAGACTAATGAACCTGAGTTTTAGCTTCTTTTTTTTAGAGAGAGAGTACAAGCAGGTGAGCAAGGCAGAAGATGGGGGGCAGGGGGAAAGAGAGTGAGAGAGAGAGACAATCTTAAGTAGGCTCCATGCTCAGTATAGAGCCCAATGCAGGGCTTGATCCCACAACCCTGGGATCATGACCTGAATCAAAATCCAGAGTTGGAAGCTTAGCCAACTGAGCCACCCAGGTGCTCCCTTGATTTTCACTTCTATAAGGGTAATTAAATTGCTTATCTCATATGGTTGTTAGAGGAATTAAATTTAAAAAAAAATTTATGTAAAGCCTTAGCACAGTACCCAAGACTAAAAAAGCTAGTTATGATGATAATGAGGAGGGTCATGGTGGCATGTGCAGTGCTGTGCCAGGAGATGCAGATACAAAGATGATCATCTTTCGGGTCCTAACACAAGATGTGATCGCTCTCCTCAAAAGGCTCATAGTCTAAGATGGAGAGACACATAATCAGCAAAAACTAGAGTGAGGGTAAATTTCTAAACAACTCCACAGACACAAATTATACTTTAAATCTTTGGTAGTCATAACAAATTCTACAGTTAGTATAGTTAGTGTGTCTTTGGTCCTAAGTAGGATAGGTAAAGAATGTGGGTGAATCAGTACAAACTCATTTCTGCAGCTGGAAAAACAAAGTAAAAGCCCTACTGGGTTATCAGGGTCACTACTACATATAAAAGATGGCGTAACAAGGACATAACAATGTGGCTGTGATCCAGGTAACAAGAGTCTAGTTATTTCCAGGGTGTTAGAGATTTAAGAACAAAGGAGATCATGGAATACTTCTTAATATCAAAGACTAAAGAAGGTAAATTTTAAAATAGAAAATTATGACTACTAGAACACATTTAAAAGTTTACTAGTTATTAAAACAAAAGAAAAAAATGAAAATGACAATTTGAAGTAAAAGTGTATATAATTTAAAAAGAACGCCCTCAATAAGAAAAACTAAATATTTATAACATAAAAACCTTCACTGAGGATGTAAGTTTTCATCATTTTTACAGAAAGAGATTTTGATATTAGAAGCAGGGCATCTTTAAAATCAGCTTATGAAATTGGCAATGCAGATGAAATAGCTGATTTACTAAATGCCAGGTGTGAATGAGATTAGATTCTGTTGAGAATGTGGAAAATTAAATATGTATCATTTTTAAAATATAGAAGGACAAACCAGGTAGATATTCTCCAAATAGGCTTCTTTCTAATAAAGAGTTTCTCCAAATATGAATTATGTAGTCAGTCAGCTACTCTTTTAGGTAACCCTCTCCTGTGTAGTTTAAAGTGTTTAAATGTCCTTAAAAATCATACCTTTGGTGTCTTCAGTGCCTCCAGTTTCCAGTAAGGGATGATCCAACCCCCAACTCCCAAAACAGTGCCCAGTAACCTCCTCTTTTACTCTGTACCTTCTTTAATCATGCTTGGGTTCAGATAACCAAGTAACACTGGGATATATCCTTCCTTAAGTGACTTCTTAAATATCTTTATTTGGTGAGGGAGAGCAGAAGGGAATTCAACTATCCCTTTCTATCTAGCCTATGGCCACGTTCAGTCTCAGAACACAGAAGCCTAATCAAAATGGGACACTGCATAACCATCTCCAACAGCACTCTATCCAGCACAGAGCTTCAAAAGTTACGTAACACTTTGAATCAAATGCAATCAATGCCGTTTTTCAAGAGCAGGCCAGGTGACTAGTGTGGATTTCAGCAATATACCAACTCATCCAAAGCCCCTTACTCTTCTCAGTGGAGCCATTCTCTTCACGGTGCTACACAAGAGGCATTCACGATGGACTTGTATCCACAGAGCTGTTTCCTGAAGACTTGAGAATAACAATGTCTCACAGAAGCTACTCTATGTAATATATCTCCCTCATCAGATCAGTGACAACCAGAAACTTTCTCATGGGCTGGGAATAAATAATGATAATGATGGTGATGATGATATTGATAACATCAAATGTTTAATGAGGTTATATAACTTAGAGCTAGCTAGTGGTGGAACTAGGCCTCAAATCCAGGCAGTCTATCTTGTAAACCACCTCTCTTAGCCACCCCACTGACATGCATAGGTAACCAATCCTACCAGAACAGGCCCTTTAATGTAGAACTCAGGCCAACCTTGACAAAGCTTTCTGAATGATTCTGGTAAGCAAAATGGCATAAACAAAACAAAGCAAAGAGAAAACCTTCAAATCTCTGCCTGATACAAAAAAAAATCCATTCTGTTCACTTAGTACATCCGTTTGTAGTGGGGACTTGGTTTGCTTTTCCAGTGTAGGCCACTGGAACTTAACAACGATCTCAGAGCAGTACATCCAGGGATGTCAAGGGGTATCAGCCTTTCTTCCTATGCAGATATCCTTATGATCCTTGAATTACAGGTTGGTATACACTGTCTTCTAGAAACATGATTCCCGGGAAAGGCCTGTCCACTTCTTGGCTAACTATAAGCTACTCTGATTCCATTTGAGTATTTGAGGCATCCTTCAATGAAAATGGCCAAACCAGAATACTCTGCCTAGCACTGAATTATCAGGGAGAATACAAACTCCAGCTCTGCTCTTCAAGAGATACGAGAACTTGGTTCTGTGAAGATAAGTGAGTTCACATACATAAAACACTCAGAATAGTGCCTGGTATAGAGGTTATATAATGTTATTTAATCAATGTAATGGTGGTTGCTATTGTTATACTGCTATTGCTGTTATTCTCTCTCTCTCTCTCTCACTCTCTCTACATACACATATATAGTAAGGAGCCACATTCTTTATTCAGACTTTAGGATCCTCCCTGACTATCTGAGAGCTAGGATTATTGATGTTAGCTACATTGAGCAAGAAATTTCTACCTTTACATACCCATTTTACTGGACTAGTCAACCACATGCATCCTACCATCATTTCAAGTTTTTCATTCCCCTCAAGTATGGAAGCCCATCAACTACCTATTTCCCGTTTTTCTTTTCTTAAAGGATTAACTCAAATGCAAACCCTCTATGAGAGATGTTCCCTTTTCCAAAGTTTTACATATTCTGTTAAATCTATTCCAGAGTCCCTTACTAATAGCAGTATCTTTGGTCAGAAATTCAGAGAAAATAAAAGTTAATGTGTAACTCCCTGAATCTTTAGAATTCCTGAAGATGAGGTTATATTCAGATTTTTCCTCAATTTATTCCTCAGGATATGTTCAATTCCCCTTTTTATCATGATAGAAATGTTTAGATACCTCTTAGATTGAAGAGCATCATGCTACCCCAATAGTCCCTTCCAGACTCTTATATAAATATTATGGGTCAACCTCCAGCAGTTAGCAGTCTGTCCTTCTGTTGTGTTCTATGTCCTCTCCCTGTCTCTCCAAAGTTACAGCTTACTTATAAAGGGTCAGAGCAATCACATCTAACACATTTAATCTACATCTTCACCCAAACTCCAAGTCTGTTTGGTCCCCACAATGTTTCTGCTGATATTATTAGGAGAATAAATAAATTTTATTTTATAAATAACAGAATAAAAAATATTAATATTATTTCAGAATTTAGCAAAATAGCTACCTAGTCAACACTGACAATTTTGCAATGTTCAGCAAAACTTTACTAGTCTTTTAATTAGATTCAAAACAAGCACTTGAATTAAAACAAGTGGTATTAAAAGTTTAAAATTTTAGCACCCTCTAATTTTATTCTCATAAGAAATTAAAACATTAAAACATTTATGGCTAATAATTTATTTCTGTGGAAAGTTATTTACATGCAACATAAAACTATTGCTATTTTTGAAATCAGTGAAATGTATAATAAACTCATTTTTTAAATTAAACATTATTTTTAAACTTTTCCCTATGGAGGTAGATCCTTCAAAAGCATAACAGATACAGCTGTGACCAGGTCTGACAAAACTCAGGTCGGAAGTGTCTATTTAGGGAGAACATGCTGGTGGGGAAGAAATGTTGGTGTTTTACACAATTCCTAGCTTTGGCCACCAAGTGGTGCTATTAATTCAGAGTGAAATGGTATTGGGGGAGTGGGGTTGGGTGGCTTTGGGGTGGGTAAAATATATAAACAGTCAAGAAATGCAGAAAGCACTCACGAGTTGGATGTTCATAACTGGCTGTACTGTGAACTTTTATGTCATCTCCCACTCAATGTCACCAGTATAAAAACAGAAGAGAAAACTAATTCACATACTCTTAGTTTGGTGATAAAGTCCACTATACTCCCTCAGGAAAATAACTGTTTATACATACATATTTGTACCAAACTTTATCCTTTCAGGCTATGCACCTACGAAAATAATCACCCAACTTTGATTAATCTTCCTCCTTCTACAATATTCATCCAAAGTACCCAATTAAAATAAAGACACACACAAAAAACCTTTACATAAAACGAATCTGCAATAAACATTATAAATCAATGAGTAAAAAAAAATTTAACTTAACTTTATTTATTTACTTAAGGCTTATTTTTTTCGGGGGGGGAGAGAGAGAGAGAGAGAGAGAGAGAGAGAGAGAGAGAGAGAGAGAGAGAGAATGCACACAAGGGCAAAGAGAAAAAAAACTAACTTAATTTAAAAATAAGGTGCTGCCTGACGTTTTTTCCCTTAACTTATATTGCAAACTTCTCCTGAAGAAACAGCTCCTAAGTGGATAATGCTTTCACATTCCAGCTTAGAAGTGACATATAGGGGGACATGGGAACAGGTAAACACATGCAATGATTATTTATGTTTAGTCTTCTTATGTAGTGTACCTAGAGGCCTATGAAAAGTGTTAAAAACCCACCTAGTTGCCGGAGGAAAGATGTACTAATTTAGAATCCACTAGAATAAGAGCTGGCAATGTCTATACAATGGAACAAACAATCATTTGAAAGCATTACTTTGTAAGTCTGTATAACAAGAAAAAAAAGTTTACGGCTATTCATTTGGTTGGAAGTTCTAACCCAAATATCCAGTTGTCTCTGTGCATTAACATTTGTATTTTTAAGAAAAATGTTTGCATTTGAGGAAACTCAGAGAAAGGTGTTGGAGCAGAGCTCACATCCTTTCACTAACTATGTTGATTTTGACTCTGGACCGAGGATGTAATTCACATATGCCTACCCATCTCTGATATCATTTTTATCAAATTAAATTATGAAATCTTAGTTAATTTTCTTAGGAATAGTGTAAGGATGAAACAGAAGAGGAGACAATACATTTGCAAAGTTGGTTGCTACGTGGATGGCCTTAAAATTTTCAAAATACAATGCTTGTTTATTTCTCTTAAAATTTTTTTTAAATTTCTTTATTTTGAGAAAAAGAGAGCAAAGAGAGCAAGAGGGGAGGGCCAGAGAGAGGGCCAGAGAATCCCCAGCAGGCTTCACACTGCCAGCACAGAGCCTAATGTGGGTCTTGATCTTGAAACTGTGAGATCATGACCTGAGCCAAAATCAAAGAGTCGGACACTTAACTGAATGAGCCAGCCAGGTGCCCCAATTCTTGTTAATTTCTATAGTGCCTCATGAAACTCATATAATTAGTGTATCAATTCACTGAGATGAATATAGGTTGAGGGACTAGCAAATTCCTAAGGTTTTCTCCTATCTATTTATTTAGTTTTAAAAATGTTCACACAGTTATGTCTTTTTTTTTTTTAATATAAGCCAAGGGTTAAACAAACAAACAAAACAACACCAACAACTTCCAGTCTTAGGTCAAATTGACAAGTCAGTTCTTGAAGCATTTTGGGGGGTGTGGGGAGAGGGACACAGAGAGTGTGTGTCTGTGTGCTGAGCGAAGAGAAGAGTTGTGATAGAATGGGAGATATGCATATTACTCAGAAACTAAGGAGAACTTTAAAGTAAAGGTAGAAACAATAATTGATAAAGGAGCCACTACTATAACTGATGACAGCAGCTACTTTTTAAAAAAAATTTTATAAAATCCATTTATTACTGAACCTCAGAAGTAAAAGAAAAACCTATGATTATGAGTACAATTATGCAGCAGATCTGTAATATTACCTGGTCTGTAGAGGTGTATTTAATTTATTTTTATTTTATTTTATTTTTGAATATAATACAATTTATTTTTTTAACATATGCAATTATTTTCCATCATTTACAATACAGTAGTTACAATGACACTCCAAACAGAAAAGCAAAGTAAAAAATCAAAACCCCAACTTCTATTTCATGTAATTAGACTTATACAGAAATTAGAAGGTTATGTAACAACTAGTTAATCACCTAATTTCACAGCTATCTGAAGTGGCAATCGTTATATA
>NC_043703.1:107507977-107516913 GCF_006229205.1 Suricata suricatta | reverse complement strand
TTTCCATCATTTACAATACAGTAGTTACAATGACACTCCAAACAGAAAAGCAAAGTAAAAAATCAAAACCCCAACTTCTATTTCATGTAATTAGACTTATACAGAAATTAGAAGGTTATGTAACAACTAGTTAATCACCTAATTTCACAGCTATCTGAAGTGGCAATCGTTATATAGCAGCTTATCTATGATACATTCAGGACATATAATACAATTTATTACTTGCCCATAAGCTAAAACACAGCCTGCTTAATACCTTTCCTTAAATTCCACCTCTATACTACAGTATACTAACCCTCTGCCTGGCTCTGTGCCAAGTACTATTATTTTTGTTAAATTTTATCTATACCTGTATCAATATATTTTGTATTCTCAACCTTCTGAAATAAGTTTTATTGGCCTTTTTTTTTTTAAATTGATGGCTGAGGAAATAAACAGAGGCTCAGAGAGGTTAAGTAACTTGTTTAAGACCACCAGATTCTGGCTGGTATCTTGCTGGTTTACAAGTTTATGCTCTGATATCTTGATGCTGTACTATTTTCCTTAGCATTTGTAGCACTGTGGACGTAATGTATCTTAGCCCCATGTTTCTCAAAATGTGGTCTGTGGATCACCTGTATTAGAACTGCCTAAAATATGGGCCCCACCTCCAAACCACTGAGTCAGAATCTTTTAGGCTGGTCCAGGGAACCTATATTTTCAACAAACTCCTCAGGTGGTTTTTTAATGTAGATAAAAGTTTGAGAACCACTGTCTTAGCCCTTTCACAAATAAGTCACCAAGATCTTTTTTTTTTTTAAAGAAAGGGTGATATTTCATGTATAAGATGTTATTTTAGCATTGGCATGACATTACACAAATTTAATTTCACATTCAGAAGAAAAACACTTTGCTGCCAAATCAGTTCAAATGCCTAAATTTTGTTTCATAGATAGTTGCTGAGAAAAACACATTTTCCTGGAATTTCTACTTTTTTAAGTGTTAAAAAATTTTATTACAGTCTAGAATAAGGATGTACCTCACTTTAGGCAATAGACATGTTCCAAATTAAAATTATGGTGATGTGATAATACTTTAGGTTCAAAATTATATATTTCCAATTCAAATTCTACTTAGTAGTGGAAAATACTTTCTAAATATCACTGGTAGAAATTATATACATTTGTTCTGGATAAATGAACAAACATGAATCAGCAAATGAAAAAGTTACCTTAAGACTATATAGTAAAAGCCTGGGCATACAGTGAGAGCCAAGAAGAAAAACAAATGTTAGAAATGAAAACTTTAGGAGGTTCTCTATATTCTGAATCAGAGAGATGCCTTTCTAGAAATCCTATGATCCAATATCTACTGCAAGAACTAGAATGATTCAACAACAGTTGAGTGCTACTACACTTCGATATAATTTATAGATTTTCCTTCTTTAAACAATCCAAATACTGAAATGCAGATAGAAACAAGATATTGAAGATGTTTCAGTTAGCTGAACAAATTGTGAGAGTAAAGAAATTCTGAAACTATGACAGTAGTTTTAATTTTTCTTTTAACTACAGAAGGAAAAAACTAAAGACAGGAAATAATTTACAAATATTGTCAACTTTTAAAATTAAAATTAAAGTTAAACTTTTAAAATCAAAAACACTGTAAGCACCTTAAAATGTAAACTTTCCTTTTATTTTTATATTTTAAGTTTGTTTTTAAAATTTTGAGTAACCCCTGCACCCAACATGGGGCTCAAACACAATCCTAGACCAAGAGTCATGAGCTTAGAGCTCAACTGAGCCAGCCAGGTGTCCCTGTAAACTTTCCTTTTAAAACAAACTTTACTATTTCCTTTATATTGTATTTCTATTCACAATAAATTATTTTCAATAGTCAAAGGCCTATTCCAGTATGTATGTAACATATAATAAGTAAAATGTATACATTTGCAAAGAAAACAATATTAATTTATTATAAATATTTTATTTAATGCTTGATGATGATAGGTAACATTCCTAACATACTAGACTTTTTCATCTTTTGGTATTCAAAGGTGACTTTGATAAATTTAAGTGTTAAAGATACTATATAAATAATAATAGCTGACATTTATTGAACATTGTATATCTACCAGACACTGTGCAAATGTTTGGTATAAGGGATCTAATTCTCACAATTCTCTTAGCTGCCACCCCATATCAATTCTGACCTAGTATAGCCAAATTTGAACTCACTATATTCGCTAACCAGGGTTTAGTTTGTACACTCAAAGCATAGGCACAACAGGGCCCAAAAATATTTATTGAATGAAAATCACCAGACATAAAAGAATAAATGAATTTCCTTCTTTATGGGAATTAAAGTTAGGCTCTTTCCTCCAATTTTTTTTAAAGTCATAGTGTCCTCATTTTTTTTAAGTGGAAACTGAGGCTCAAAACTATGAAAAGCTAAGCTAGTAAACAGGAATGAATATAACAAGTACTAGAATGAGATCATTCTCCCAGCCAGGGTCCCAATCACCGCTGGAAGGACTGAGCCCCATGTTTTCAGATGAAGGTGTACTAAGAATTTTAAGCAGGGAAGAAAAGCCTCCCTTATAATTATGCTAACAGCAATGGAAGACAGAGGGCTTTAGTAGGTAATGGATAAGAACATGGGAGAGAAGGGTTCACAAGGAGGCCTTCGATGAGCTGGGCCTTGGCTCACTGTTCTTCTACTTGGCTGTGATTCAATCAAAGATGTGACAAAACCAATTGTTTGACATGTTCTTTCATGCTTTTAATTTTTCTGAATATTGTATTAGAATATAATTGCAAGCAGTTAGGTCACTTTTTGCAACTAGAAAAATGATTTTATATTATTTTGCATTCTTGAAGTTTGGTGACATAAAATTAAATTTTTGACACAGCTAAAAACACAGAGACACACAAGAGACCTGTAACACCACATTTACCAAAAGTATGCTACCATTTTACTTTCAAAAAGGAATGATTTCTATCAACTCTTATAGTCTATCAAAGGATGTGGCTCAATGCCTCTGGATATTATACTACTCATTTGGTAGAAAAATTTCAGACATAAAATGTTAACTTTTTTACTGGCTCCTTTATTACGATACTGAGTCAATGCCTTATGAATCATCAGAAGTAAGTATTTTAGTGGGGAACCTATGGTATATCATATGATATTAGAAAAAATTGTCATTAATGAGAAGAAATCTACAGTTCTTAACTTTTTTCAGTTTTGTAACTAACATGCCAAAATAGATACTCACACTTAGTTTAATGTATATTTTCAGGGATACGGCCTCTTTTCTCATTGTAATTTGTATGCAAGTAGACATATTCATGTCTATTTATAAAGTAACTCTACAAAATGCATTTTATTACATGAATACTAATTTCCATCCATATTGTAAGACGCATAAAAATATCATATTAAATGATAGGGAATATAGAATAACCAGATATAAAACACACGCATTGTTCTATCTAGAAGATAGTTTCTACTTTTTGCTGACTTTATTAACTATAGTTGTCCAATGTTATTCTTATTACAGTAGGGTTTCCCCACTTCTTTATGTTAGAAGTGTGAATAAATCACAGTATCTTAAGAGGCAAGATTTTAAGCCACATGCTCAAAGTTGAATGTATGAAAAATACAATTTTTCAGGATAAGAGAAAATTTAAAGAATAGTATATAGAAATAACAAAAATTTATGTATTATACATGAAAAAATTGCCAAATATTTTCTCCACACAAAACATGAAAAGTATTGCTATATCAAACTTCCTTTCCTGGCTATTTACTAAGTTCAGATATCTTCATGTGCAAAACTGTGTCCAGTTTTGGTTTTAATTTTCCCCTTACAGATATGGGTATGGTGAGAGATGCAGCTGACTACTCCTACTCTCCTTGTAAGTGTACAGTGATTGCTAGAGAAAAGAGATAGAGCTGGTGAAAAATATGTTCCTTACAAATATATAACTTAAATCTCTAAAAATGTTCTTTTTATCAAAGAACCTATTTTTACAGTATTTACTGAGGCAATCTTAACTTTATGTTGTTATCTATACCCTAAACCATAAAAACTATATAACCTGCCATTTTCTAAATCATGGAATCAAGTGGTTTATATAGACTCTGTTTTAATGTTAATGAATTTATAGACACAAATAGCTAACATCAAGGCTACAGTGAAAAGCAGAACACTTCAAGCATTCAATACAGTGAAAGGGGCAGATTAGAGACCAATAACAAAATCACCTGGTAAAAAAGGAAAAAGGTGTTGCATTAAAAGGCTTTTTGCTTTACATGTGAAACAATACTGAGAAACCTGTATTTTAGCACTTGTACTCAACAGGCACTCCAACTATGCTACGATGAGAACAGAATCCCATCCTTTCTAATAATCTTGTGACAAAAGCTAAAAGACATCATCCTATTAACTAGTGATCTCAACTGCTAATGCGGAGTACTTCCTGGTGCCTTTTATGTAGAATGCTGCTATTAAAAAACCACTAAACATTCACTGTGAACAACACAGAATCATTCATCTTTTATCAGCATCTCTTGTTAGAAGAGTGTGAGTGGGGCTGAAGGTGTCATTGATATTATGGAGTGGAAATTAATCAGAAATTTTTCTCATATTTTCCTCATCTCACTAATTTACTTTTGTACAAATTTCCTCCTGTTAAAAAGTTCATACCCAACCCCCTGTTGTACTCTTTTAAGTTGAGAATATTCAACGAGTGCGTCCACTGAAAAGCACCAGGTCCTAACACAAAAAGCATTCGAAATTCTCATTTAGTTGTCTTTATTTTGCTAGCACCATGTGGTCCTTGAAGATGTAGAAAACACGGGAAGCCGAGTAAAGATCAGAGCAAGCTCATTAGCATTCTGACAAAATTGGAGTGGTGGAGATGTATAGTTTGCCTAGTTTGTCGTTTTGAAAGCTACCGGTGGTAAGCTTTCTATTTCATTGTGCTTTTGTCTTTTGGGGGGGTTTCAAAGCAGCAGGGTATTTGTTAGCCCTAGGTTTGCACAATGCATTGTGGGAACCTTTCCTGCACATTCAGCCCTATATAGTATCATTCCAGTTTGAGTCAAAAAGTTTTTTTTTCACCATTTATAAGAAAGGACATGTGTGTGCATCTTAGTGTATACCCTCAATACATTTATCAATGCTTTGCTTTTCTCTTTTGCCTGAATCATAAAGTGCAAAGAGAGTCAGAAATAGAACCTAAATTACATAATTTTCAATCTTTTAAAAATGTTGCCATTTATTTCAGAACATAACACTAAGACATTTGTTTTCTGTTCTTTGTCATAAACAACTAACAAGTAACATGTAGGACTGATTCAGTTAGTTAAAATTCAAAAGCTTACTGCTCACTATAATAGAACTCAATTCTATTTCTGAAAATAGTATAGAGGGAAAAATGGTTTGCACTTTAGAATTATGTAAATAAAGAATATCTCTTAGAAGACTTAAATAACTATTACCCTAGTCATTTGATTTTCTTCATCGTCATCTTCTTTTTCTTTTCTTTTTTTTTTATACATAAAGCTCACTTTGAAGAGCTAAATGGGCTACATTAATGCTACTATTCAACATGAATGTTTCCAAGTTGCAATGAAATGGATAAAGGTCTTTGGGGATGAATTTATCTGCTAAATCCTTGTGGTTGCCCTCCTATCTTGGATGATGACCCAAAAGAATGTCAACAGCTCATTTCCCAGAGAGCTGGAAGGAGTCCCTATGCAAGCCATAATCTGCACATTCTCAAAGAACCATTTCAAACCTTATATTTCACAAGCAGTTTTAAGTGATTTCCCTCTCATCTCTAGTATCCTAACAGTACTTTGGACATCAGTGCCTCTGAAATAAGGGCTAAACAAAGTTTACACATGAATGCTATATATGGCATATGAATTTTAAATTCATTTTTAATACACATTTTAAAAACATAGTCATCTTGTTACATTAATATATTTATGGCATTAGATGAGATAAATGTCTAATGATTACTTTTTTTTCTATTGTGAAAAAAGTGTTCTTTATTACTGGTCATTATTTTACTTAGAATCAAGCCTTATTTATGGGAAGCATTCACAGTTTTTCTTAATTTGTAATTATGAAAAGCCCAGGAGAAAATAAAAAGCTGTAGTGAGTGAAATATTGTATATGAATAATCTGGTAAAATCAGTTTATCAGTAAGAGAATGGATCATTTCTACTTGAAGCCTCTGATATAATAGCATTTCCTCCTATTACCCTTTATTTCCTTTGTACATTAAGAAGCCATACTAGGCTGAGTAGTATGGCGTCCCAGAGGGAGAGTTTTTACATATTAACTATCCATATTATAGTAGAATATATAATTAAAACAATGCAACTTTTCTTTTTTCCAATTCAATCTCTAATTTTCACCCCTTAAGGCTTTTCTTAGGCCTTCTTTTACACTTTAAAAGCTCATTCTTAAAACAAACAAACAAACAACAAAACCCAGAAAAACTGCCCTGTATAATTATGTGATTATGGTGCCAGCCTATTTATATATTGTTAAAACTTGAAACCTCACTTAAAGCTTAGTGTTTTAATGTACCCCAACACTGAGCTGTCCTACTCCTAGCTTTAAAGCTATAAAAAGAAAAAAGGATGTTACTACAGTAATAATGGCTGAATTAGTTCTATACTTTGCAATATGAGTATAGCTGCAAAATTATTTATCTACTTCACTGCCTTTTCCTACCAAAGTTTCTTGAATAAAATCGTTTGGACTAGCTATATCAAATTAGAGAGCAGTCAGGAGTATCTAAGTCCAGCTTTAAAACAAATATCTTAACAATTACTTAGCCACATGGAAAATAGGGTATGTCTCTCCTGAAGCCATTTAAAAAATATATTTTCTATCTTGAATTTAGACTTCATTAGAAACCATTTCTGACTTGTAATGCTTAGATAGCTGAAATATCACTCTTTAAAAAGGACCATGAAAAGACAGGTAAAAAAAAGCAGGACTTTTTAAAGCTGCCAATTAACAATTTTCTAATTTTTAAAGCCCATTATATTTGCAGTTATAACATTTTCGAAATACAGAAAACGAAGTGTAATTAAAGCATTTTGAATAAACAAAAGCAGCTGTATGGTTAGATACAGATACACACACATTAACATAGGTTATTTTTTTACATTACACCAAATTTGAAGGTTCTCCACAAGTGTTCACATTATACTGTTTGGGTTCCTATGACTTAGAGGCCAGATGCTTTTCACAAATGACCAACAATTGTAGTTAGAATAAATTAATGATTGATTTTTTTAAAGCTTTGATGGAATTAAGCATACTTCTTTTCTCAATGTGCCTATGTGAATGTTTGCCTGCTAAACTTTTTTTTTTTTTTTTGACAAGTGAGGCCACCCGGCAGAAAACAACTGATGCAAAACCCAGGAATAATCCCTCTGTTTAGTTCAACACTATGGTTAGCCTTAACACTGCCTCTATTATCCAATGGATTTAGAGAAACTTTCATTTATTTGTTGGCCTCAGTTTTCAATTCTGTTGCCCTCTTTATGGAAACCTAGACTTACTCCTATAGAAGTCCATTTGCATACTGGTACAATGAAATATCTTAGAATTTTTATTACCCTATTAAGCTAAACAGGGGCTGTGGTACATGTGGTACATGTAATTTGAAAAATACATGAAAAGAATCAAAATATAGGCTAACAATCTTACTAAAGATTTTAAAGCACACTGTAATAAACCTATGCTTCCAAACAATATATAGCCATCTATTTTTAAAAAGCCCTAAACCACTGGAACCTAAGAAATGCATTTGATTATCACAAAATCAGTGCCAATTTGCTGCATTAAAATGTGTTATTTTCCTACAGGAATCTTTTAAAATCTGTATTTTTATTATGGGTAATATTTTACATTCTCTTACATTCATAGTCTAAGCTATAAAAGGTTATTCTACATAAAATAAGTGAAGTAGAATATGATTTTTTAGTTTATTTTTGGGATTTAAATTAGGGATTCATTTAGCTGTGTATAGAGTATAGCAAATAATGTAGTGTAATTTTTATAATACATTTAAAAAATCTACATTATTTTTCTTAAAACATTTGGTTACTGAATTTAAAAAAATAAAGTGTAAAACAAACACCATGAGACTGGGAGTCAGAAAACAACACCTTTGTGCCAGTCTTTACCTCTGTGTTTTCATCAGTTAAAGAAAATGGATATTCTCTAAGACTGTTCACATTTTCAAACCTTTATAACTATGTGATATAATTTATACAAAACAAACTGCTATAAAACTGTAAGTTAATATTAGGAATTTGTTCAAAAGTTGATTTTTATAGCCTTTACTCCACAAATGCTTCTGAAAGTGAATAGTACAAATTGCACTAGGTGTGCACTGACTGCATAAGGCCAATGTTCAATATTAGAACTTTAAAATAATGTTTCCATTAAAAAATGAATCATATAAGTCTTACTAAGGAATCTTAAAATTCTTTGGAATATTCTTTCTTAGCTGGTTTCCCCAGTTAATGCAATCAGCACTGATACCCAGCAAAACACATTACCCAGAATGATGTGCTATTTACACCTTAACTTAGAGAGGGAAGAATTAGCAATACCACCCACTCCCAACTCCTTCCTTTCTTCGCCCTCAGTTTTTCATGAAAACAATAACATTACTTTCTGGAAATATTTACTAAAAAAAAAAAAGTTTCACTTAATCAACTCACACATCCAGGTGTTCATACAGAACTTCTAAACTTTACAAAGGAAGTAAAATGGAAAGATGATAATGACATTCCACTATCCAGAAGGGAAGTACAGGTCTCCAACTCAAAACACAATTGGGTTTTACTGTATATAGTATTCTCCTTGAAATAAAAATAAACATGCATTTTTGGGTCCTAGCAAGTAACGTAAG
>NC_043703.1:107467977-107500477 GCF_006229205.1 Suricata suricatta | reverse complement strand
GAGTGTCTCTAATGGGCCAAATGAGTTGGTCAAGTGACTTCCTTCATAACCAAAATGAATACTGATCTGTTTCTTCTGAGTTGCTAATTATATATCACAAAATGGTGATAGGAGAGTCCATAGAATCAGTAGTAAGAACCCAAGAGAACCAGATGTTCATTTCCAAGAAGAGGAGGGGTGAAGCAGGAACCATGTCATATGGTGTCTGGAAGATGGGCTCCAGAGCCATCAGACTGGGTTTGACTCCTGACTCTACCACTTTAGAACTGTATTAACTGGGCAAGTTACTTCTTTCTCTGGGCCTCAGGTTCCTCTCTGAAAAATGTGATTTTTAATAGTCTTGGTTATTAATGGAATCTATCTCATAGGGCCATTGTGAGAAACAAGGAAATGATGTATGTAAAGCATTTTCTATAGAGCCAGACATAGGAAGCATGCAATAAACACTGGCTATTACAAATGCTATCATCTTTAGGTAAAGATAATGGATAATTCTGAAGATTCAAAGGGGAAAGTTTCCAATAACAACCTAATTTTTTTTTTCCTATGGGCCCAATTTCCTGCTTTAAGGCAGCTTTAATGCTCCATTTGGCTTCTCAAGGGATGAGGCAAAGAAACATTCTAAGGAAAGTGTAGAAAAGTTATTTCTTTTAACTCTTTGATTCTTATGCTCCCTAAATATATTTAATGTTTTTAAATGGTCAGTTTTTATAGTGGATAGTCTACAAAAAGCACTATACTGACATACAAAATGTTGACTTGGAATGCACTTGTTTCTAACTAATAAGTCTTACTGTTCCTAAAGAAATAAATTATTCTAAACTTTAGGTTCTAGATATTTATTTCTTCTCTGTAGAAATTATAAAAAAATAAAAATAAAAAGAACTGATGGAAAAAGTTCTTTAGTATTTACATAAGGATTTTACAGATCCCAAGGTAGGATGGCAGAAAACACACACAACCACACAGACACACAGACACACACACGTCTTTTTTAGTATTCAGGCTAGTTTATGATTATTCAGTTTCATAAAAAAACAGTCATAAAACCATAGCTGCTCTGTCTCTGCCAATGGCACATATCCTCCAAACAGATGTTGGGATATCAAGCCCTTTCCTGCCACAGCCATTCTCATGCCTGGTACACTGTCATCTTGCTGCAGGACCCACTGAAGCTATTACATTCCTTTGCTGCTTCCTTGTTAGAGCCTTCTCCTAACATGCCAGGAAAAATGCCCACTGGTCTAGGCCACCATCCAGGCTCCATCTTCCTCTCTATCAAGATGCAAGAGGTTTCGTGCTAAAGGGGTTGATACTGAAAACCCAGAACTACTTAAGTTTTGGGAACTGAGGATTCAGGCCTAGGGCAACTACTCCCATTCTAGTGATATTTTATTTTATTTATTTTTAGAGCATTTAAAAAAATGTTTATTTCTTTATTTTGAGAGAGAAAGGGTAGGGTGAGGAGCAGAGAGAAAGGGGGAGAGAAAGAATCCCAAGAAAATTCTGCAGAGTCCAATGTGAGTCCCCAACTCACGAACCATGAGATCATGACCTGTGCTGAAACCAAGAGTTGTACTTTTAATCGACTGAGCCACCCAGGTGCCCCTCTAGTGATATTTTAAATTAATAGGTTTTTGTGGGTTTGTCTAGCTGGCGGATGCTAATAACAGTGCTTCTTTTGGAAAATGTATGCTCAGTTCTGCAAAATCATCTTCTAAACTAACTGTGCAACCCATTTAAAAGTAAGTGCATTTCCTCAAAAAGTTAAATAGAGAATTAACATATGACCCCGCCATTCCAATCCTAGGTATATGCCCCAAAGAAGTGAAAAACAGGGATTCAAAGAAATGCTTATACACAATGTTCATAATAGCCGGAAGATAGAAACAACCCAAATATCCAACAATGGATGAATGAATAAACAAAACGTGGTTATATGCATACAATGGAATATTATTCAACCACAAAAAGGAATGAAGTAGTGGTACATGTTACAGTATGCATGAAGCTTGAAAACATTATGTGAACTCAAAGAAGCCAGACACAAAAGAACAATTACTGTTTGATTCTACTTATATGAAATATCTAGAATAAAGCAAATTTCTAGAGACAGAATGTAGATTAGAGATTCCAATGGGATTACAAGGGGGAGAAAATGGGAAATTATTGCCTAAAGAGCACAAAAGACTTTCTGTTTTGTTGATGAAAACCTCCTGAAATGGTAGTGATTGTATAACACCGTGAAAGTACTAAATGCTAGTGAATTGTACACTTTAAAAAGGTTAGTTTTGTGATATGTGAGCTTCAAATTAATAAAGAAATATACTCAGCATCTAGAAATTTATAAAAGTTGAAGTAGCAGGTAAAGTATGTTTTGTTCTGTAAAGAACATATGGTGGAAAAGAGGACTGACTTAAGAGTTAGAAAACCCAAAATGTCGAGTTTAAGCCATAAGTCAGCCATTACTACTTAGGTCTTCTTAAATGAGTCATTTTCCTCTCTGAGCCTCAGTTTCATCATGAAAGGAATATAATACCATCTGCTTTGCTTAATTCTGAGGCTGAGATTCAGAAACTGTAAACTAATATGTCAGAGAAAAAAGTACTAATTACTGTAATAAGTGGAAAGTTTGGAAGCACTGGAACCCCAAAAAGCAAAAGGATGAATATACGCTTTCTAACACCTTATCTCTTACTTCAGATGCTAACTAGGCTTTAGGCAAATCTTGAGAAACAATTATTTGGTCTGGAAGAGGTTCAGTATAGTCCAGGGTAATTGCTGGAATTTACTAAGCTGGGAAACAAAGCCAATTTTAATCTGAATCTGGAGCAGCCAACCCAGTCTAGGTCAGATTCCATCTTGTGCCATAAGCAATATAAAGCCCCAAAGGGATTCTAGAATCAATCTGTAGTCCACGACTATCTTTCAAATTATAAATGATCTATAGGTAGAATGGGGCCACTTCAAAGCTTCAGCGATAATTTGTGGAATGGGAAAGAGAATTTCAGTGTGTTTTGGTTAGAACTTTCAATAAATCACGTTCCAAGTTTGAAAAAAAGGGAAGGAAACAGAATATCTAGCTTTTTTTTTCTAGTGGCACAAGGCTTCCGGTATAGTAACATCTAATTTATCCAACACAATGAGAAAAGGTATTAAAAAGGTTTGTTTTAAAAAATTAGTCTCCTCAAAATATTTAAAGGTAATAATTTAAAAATGTATACAGAAATTATACTACCTAGTATTTACATTTTTATATAGCTAACAACTAATGCTTTCAAAATTTCCTAGAAACCAAAAGGAAAATGTAAATACAAAACAATATGCTGGGTTATGGGATACTTGTTGAATCCACACAAATGTACAAGACTGAGCATACATGTAAGTTGTTAAGGCAACAATAAACATGTTCTAGATAATCTAGTGTAATGGGAAGGATCCTGTATGATTGGGTTCTGGTGACTTGAATTCTAGTCTCCTCTGTACAATGGTTGGGCAATAGTTTTAAAAAGATGAGTGTTTTTAGGATTTTTTTCCCCCTGGTTTTCAATTTTAAGCAGTAGAACCTTTTCTTTAAATGAACTCTTCCAAGAAGCCTGCTATTTCAAATAAATAAACTCAGAGCTGCTCGGTTTGAAGTAAGGTAGGAAATCCAGACGCCTGTCTGTTTTCTGCTCTCTTATTGTCCTGACAGCCCCGAGGTGCCTCTGAAGCAGCTTTAGGGCTCCGCAGAACACAGTTTGAAACCCACTGGGCCAGATAAAGCCAAAGGTCTCTTCCTGTCCTAATATGTTCTGATTTCACTAATGTAGACACTTTCAAATGTCCCATATAAATGCTTATTTTTGGTGGAATTTTTAAATTGTAAATATATTTTTGGTAAATAGAGAAGAAAAAGTTCAGGAAGGCTTTCCAATATTAATTTACTACTACCATTTTACTAATCTACTTTAACACGGCTAATAAAATTAAAGAAATTAATTAAAGGAATGAATTTTCCACTCTTACATTTTGACATTTTTTTCTTAATTTAATTTGGTATAAAAATTTGAATTTATTTCTCATTTTTACCCTTTTTGTAGGAGGAGCAGCATTTTAAACAAATATATACACTCCTTTGAAATATACACATACACTGTTTTTTTCCCAGTAGCTCACTGTGCACTTAGATCTATACGATCACTATTGGCAATCAGCATTAAATGGCAATCTACCCTCTGGTTAGGAGCTAACTTGCTGCTCTAACCCATTTTTATAAACCTTCCTATATACTTTAATCCTTTCAAATGCAACTGTGACACAAACTATTACAGACTTTTAAAAACCTGTTCTCTTGGGGGGAAAAAAAAACTGTGGAGCATCAGTAACCAGATAGTATTCTCAAATTTCAGTGATCTAGCCCATGGAGCCGTCCCCTATGCATAGTGCTCTGTTTCACGCTGTACATGGCTTTAGCTGGCCAAATCTTTTTTTTTTCCCAATGAATCAGTAGAACAGTGAAGATCTTACTTTTTTTTTAAGCAGTAGCATATCAATGAGGCACAGATGTGTATTCCAACTCTGCATGGATGAGCACACTGTTCAATAGTGCTGGCTCACACGGTATCAGGGCGAGTTATCACTTCCCATGAAGGCACTCTTATCACCAGGGCCCAGAGAGGTGGCTGCAAATCGCAGCCTTTTTATTTTCAAGGCAGTTCTGCTGAACATTCAGGCTTCAAAGATTCACACTTCCAAAACTCTATAAGAGTTTGTGAACGCTCAATTTGCCAAAACTGTTTACAGTGTAATTGGGCACCGTACCTGTGTCCATGAGATAGCGAAGGCGCTTCTCCACCAGCGCGGCACGGGTGTCAATTTGCTTTTGCTCATTCTCTAGTGCTGCCAATTCTCCTACAACATACTGACTGGTGTCTTTGAACCCTTTCTGTTAACGAGAACAAACAGGAAGGAAAAAAAAAATCACTTGTAAGTTGCATTTTTCCTTTCTACAAACACTTAGTAAAGCACTTACCTAGAGAACCAAATAACACCGTTAGTATCACCCTTAGTATAAAAAAGCAACTCCCTATGATTCAAGAAATTTTCATAAATGCTATGTATTGCAAAACTTTAGTAAATAGAGAAAATCTCAACTGTTTAGCAGTATTATATTTATAATTTAACAATCAGATTTTCCATATTTAAACAGTTAACACAGAGAAAAAAGTTCTCCTTAAAGTCAGAATTATTTAAGCATGGACTAGGATAGCAGACAATCTTTCCCTTGGCGATTGTCAAAACAAACACCAATGACACCTTTCATTCAAATGTGTGATATGCAAAAATAGAGCCTTACTAAGGAAATGATTCTTCAAGTATCTATCCTGAAAAATACAGACTTGTTCTTACAGAAATACAAAATTAAAGGGACACATTTCTTGCTTTCATAGTAAATGTACTATTTAAAATACTTTTTAAAAATGATAAAAAAGAAGTTTCTAATATCTCCAGTTTTCCCTCCAGCTGGCTGCTGTACTTTAACATGTTCTGTTGATGTATCACTAATTATTGTAGCTGCGAATTCCAACTTGACAGGTGGTTTCAAACCTTGCTACAAGGATCTAGTGCAACTAGTACAGTGATTTGGTTAAAATTCCATCTAACCAAATTCGGATTTCAATTTGAAATTTTACTTTTTATAACCATCCATGTTTAAAAAATTATCCTTGGAAGTTTTATTTGAAGTAGCAATTCTATTACACAGTACCAGAAATGCTTAAGTGATTACTTTCACTACCACCACCGCTATCACCAGGACTCGTAACATTATGTATTCAGAGAAACAACTGTGAACAATCTCTTCTATCAAATCCCTTCCCTACCTAGAAGCATAATAATCTCTAAGAAGTCATGAGGAATTATCTTTGGGGACTCCTTAAACAAGAAACAAAATCAAGAATTATGTTATTTATGAGCATATTCTGGAATTCCCATGATCAACAAATACATCTAACCATGCGTATGATTATCTATCTTTGAAACTAGCAAATTCATACATGAACTCTGTATCAGCTTACTGTTAAATCGATTTTGGTAGTTGACAAACTTAAAGATGAAATATATTTTAAGATATCATAAAACTGATAATTTCTCAGGATACTGTGATCAAACAAGTTACTATATTTTTTAGAGATCCATAAAAATGGATATTCTCCCATCTCAATATGAAACATAACAAAATTATAACAGACTAAATGTAAATGGTAACTGTAAAATCTGGAATAACCTATCTGCCACATAGCGGAGCATTTTCATAAAGGACTTTCCTTTTTTCATTCCCATACAAAGGGACAAAACAAATACAGTCTGCAATGACAACATGAGAAAGAAAAGAAAGCAGAAGTGATAAGCAACACATAAACTTCATTGTTTTTACTGATTGGCTCAGTTAAAAATAGTCACAAAGTTTATAACCAGATTTCTTTAGTGTGAGATTAGAGTATACTCAAGTATTATGCAATTTACAAATTATACTAAATATTCCATCACAATATATGAGTGAGCTGTTCTATGTACTAAAACCTGTCTTAGTACAACTTAAAAGAGAAGTTTTTAAGGATCCTAACTTGTAATCTATAATTCTGAATGCATTTACAAGGATTTAAAAATCCAGCAAAGACCATTTTTAACAGTAAAAACAATGAAAATATTTACACATACTATAGATAATAAAAAAGTAGCACCACTCTTAGAGAGCTATGCTTCCAGACAAAAATTCAAGTTAAAACTTGTCCTTCCTGCTTCTGTCCCGCAGCTGTCCATCAAAAGCAGCTTTCTCCCTGCGGTCTATCAAATATTTCCCTCACAAATCAATTTTACACATGATCAGCCCATACCCCTACTGAGCTGAACCTCCCCGTTAATTAAGTGAAGAAATTACCATATATATTATATTAATGCAAACATCATTCAGCTAGTAATTCACGGCTGATCTGGATAATGGAAAGGTTGAACACCCATTAACCCAAGCCAACAAAATGGGTTGGCTGAGAAATTCTAGCAGGTCTCATGTGACTTTTCCTTCTAACTGCAGCTCTGCGGTATCTGCTATTGTAATAATTAAAATCCTCCTGGTAGATCAATACTGGAATCTCTTTATGGGAAGTGCCCTGATGGAAATGTCTCAAGGAAGCTGGGGCTGTGGAACTCTGAAAAATTCATTTTTTTTATCTGACAATTATCACCACACTGCAGACTAATTCAACAGTGCACCCCTCTCACTCTGCTTTGAATGCACTGGAGATTGACATCTTAAAAAACCTAACATCTCATTTTAACAAATAAAGGCACTATTTCCACATACAGTTTGGAATTATCAGCAATCATGAAACCACACAAAAAATTAATATACATTAAGCACTTCATCTTCTGATGGCTTCCTCTGAGTTTCAGTTATCGCTGCCTTCTCCTCATTTCCTTTCTTTGTATCTTCCTGTATTGATCTCTGCCTTTTCATCTCTTAAAAAAAAGGGGGGGGGAAAGACATGTAAAATTATTATAAAGCTTGATATTTGTGTATTGAAATGTGGACTTACATTATCAGCTTTTATATGTATAAATATATAGCTAAATACTACTAAATCATAAGATGGGAAAACATTTTTAAAAGTGTTCCTACCTGGTCTATTCTCAACATATTGACTGAAAGACTGAAGTTGAGTTTTTCTGACTGTAGAATCCTTGCTGAACACAACAGGATTTCTAAACCGTTCTATTGCTTTTTGTAATCGCTCAGTCCGGAGATCTTCTGTGCCATTCTAAAAGCAAAGCAAATGTAGTTAAGAGCATCCTGATTGTATAAACATGAAATCACATATTAGCAAAACAATTTTACTGATTTAAGATAATGCCAAATTAGAAACTTTTTGAAAGAAAAAAAAGAGCCCTAAATAGTTCAACCACAAGTTCTGTTGCCTATAACCAAAACTTTGGGAGGCAGAGTTCAGATGGAGGGTCACTCTTGATAACTTTGATTCATTAGACACTGTACACCCCATGTCTTCTCCAAATGATATGTATAATTTAAAAACCATGGTGCTTCTGTCTAGTCCCCCGCAATTCTGCCCCATCGGTCTGTACAGTCCCACAGACTTGTATGACAAGAAGAACTAGTTTCTAATTTTATGCCCATTGAGATAAACCACTAATGCTGGATGAAGGCTAAAAGGTAGGATTATAATACTACCCCACTGAACTGCATTTCATCAGCTATAACTTTCCAAAGCCAGATTTGTAAGTAAGCCCTTTACAGCTAAGGAAACTACAATTATCTTTTCCAGAGCTTCCTATGTTAATACTGGTAACAAATTCAAATGGTTCTATCAACAAGAAATATCCCAGAAGACTGAACTACTGCAGTGTGTGGAAGCCGCAGATACCGAGGTGCTGTGTACCAAACAAATATTTCATTTTATACCTAATCTTTTATTATTTTTATTAAGTGTTTTGAAAGTAAATAGGGAAAGGCTAAGATGCATGACTAATAGCTAAGCCTGCTGAATGCTGAAACTGGTTATCAAAAGCTACCAAGACTTTGCCCTTCCTCTGCATTGAGACAATCAGTAATGAGGGAGCCCTCCAATGGCCTATTCTCTAGCCTCAAGGAGGCCTGGGATACAGAATCCTCAGGGGAAGGTAACAGTTTATCCTTTTCCACAAACACAGAATGCCTCATTTATAAATGTGTAAACTGCATTTTATTAAAAAAAAAATAAAACCCGAAATCAATGCTGAAAGCTTCAAGAGAACAGATGGACTCTATATGTTCTTTATAAACACCATTTAAAAAATCTTAACTAAAAAGATCCATACAAAGACAAGCTGTTTAAAGCACACCTTTTGTTGAAATAACTTTAAAAATTACCACATAAGAGATTTTTAGAAAACAAAACCAATTTCATCGGGTTGAGACAATTAAATCTTAAAAATGAAAATGCTTCCATTTTACTTTTTCAAGTTACAGAATATCTTTATTATTACTATCACGGGTATACTATGCTAGCTATGTAGCTAAGATAGAAACAATTTTGGCTTTTATTTATTTGTTTGTTTAAGAAAAGTGTGTGTTCTTACTGCTATTACTATAACTGCCCAATGGTTTAAAACTCAAGGCTTTACCAAAATAAACAAACACAGCTAAATTTTTTGAGGCCTGGCAACATGCTAAAATATCAGTGCGATTAGCCAGCAAATCCCATCTTAAGAAACGTTTTTATGACTAGGGACTTCTGCCACTTTACAAATGTATTCCTCTAAACCCACTAATTCAGTTAGCCTTTTCAATCCATTGTATTATTCTTAGGCCAGCGTCATTCTGCATTAAATCCACTGCAGAAAGCTAAATTGAACGCAAAAAATCAGACCTGATCCGGGCTTCCTTTTGTTCAAAGATAGAGACCAAAAGTCCTCTGGTGCTGCCACACACTTTCATCACCAATTTATAGAAACCAACAGTATAAGGGAAAAGCAATGAAAGTCATTGTTTTGGGACTTCAAAGCATCTCTGTGTCAGAGGAAGGAAATCCTTTCAGTCAGCAGTGCAGTCCCCGTAGTCCGCAGGTGGGTGAAAAGTTATACAGGACTAGAAGTGCCCTAAAGCTACAGAAATATTAATGATGCCATGTGAGGAAAAGAGGGATGGCTTGTTGAGGGTAGTATAAATAGCCTAAATAGTAATAATCTTCATGTGGCATTTGGCTAAAATCTCACAAAGTTAGAATTCATATTGGCACAAAACACATGTAAGTATCTTTATTATATACAATCACATACCATCTTTAGGTATTAATTAACGTTAATTCTAATCCATCTAAATAAGTCAGAGGTTGATGGTAATAGAAAAAAAATGCTAGAATTCTCTTAGCAATATTCTTCCTAGCAAAATATGTACACATATAAAGTCAATAATAGTTTCTACATTCACAAGCAAATCAATTTCAAGTAGTAGTTTCTCTGGAAAGCGGGGTATGAATACTGATTACCATATTGCTTCTTAATTGATTTGCTATTCAATAAAAAATGTATATCTTAATCTTAATGTGAAGAACTTGTAAGAAATTGATTTTAGGATTATAAAGTGGCAGTGGAAGCTAGAATGCACAGACAGAGAGACAAATATTTTAAACAAGTGGGGTTTACCTTAATGTCTTGCTCTGAGGTCTCAGTTATAGCCTTCTGTGCAGCACTGGAGAGTGAATTTGCCACCTGTGGCTGAGCCTCTAGGAGCTTCTTTAGCTTCAAGTCCACCAACTTAGTGTTTTTTTCTGTTAAATACACAAATACTATGAATAACTGAGATGCACTAATATGTATAGGCTATCAATTTAGGAGACATCATAAAAATATTACTATATATTTAAAAAAGACATTAGGCTTGTGAAAGAACATATCAGACCTGACAGATGCAGTTTTTCATATGTATATATACATAAACTGTAATACATATTATATAATGATAGTGTAACTAAGTAGTCTTTAGGTATGTTAACTATATTGTTTTTTAATTGAGATACAATAGATACATAACATTGTATACATTTAATGTGTACAATATGCTGATCTGATACATTTATATAATACAAAATAATTACCATTGTAGCATTAGTTAATACTGCTATCACATCATATAATTATCATTTCTTTTTTGATGTGGGAACAACTAAGATCAAATCTCTTAGCATATTCTTTATATATACATGTGTGTATATATATATATATATATACACACCCATATATATGTATGTATAATCATATTTTTCTCCCCAAATCATTTCCCTTGAAGAATATAGTCAATATACCTTAAGATAATTCAGTTGCATGATACTGTGAATAGTAGTTATGTTTACCTGAAAGCCTAAGCTTGCATTCAGTGTATACATTTATATAAGTAACTGCATAGGTTATATATAAAAAAATAAGCTATCTACAAAGTTGATATCTAAAAGATATCTCAAATACAATTTACTCTTAAGTTATATTATTTCATTTTCAATTCTTCTAGTATATTAAATTTATACAAATAATACCACATTAAAACAAGTTCTTAATTGCATACATTGTTAGAATCAATGTTTAAGTGTGTATATTTGTACCCAGCATTGAAATAGGGCATATGTTTAAAAAATACCTTAGAATTACAGGGGAGAAACATAACAATCATATTTTGGAATGTAATAATTATGGATAGAAATTTAAAATAAATAAAATATAGTTACAACTTTTAAAATAATTTCAAAGTATCTTTAGCAAGTACATTAATCTTTAATAATAAAACAATTTAGAAACAAATGGAAGCAATTCTATTAAAGCAAATTCACTCAAAGGAAATTTTAATAAAATGGTTGTAAAAGGCATGCGAACCATTCGGTGAATGATATTTTTCATAAAGATTAATAAGTTTTCTAATTATAAGACTCTTAATAAATGCTATTATCATTACTTTCATGCAAATTGGTCAGTTTATATTGCCAGGCTTCTCTTTTGAACAATATCTGATGAACTATGGTCAAATCAAGATAAAGATTAAACAATTTATTATTAATACATTATGACTTTTATATACATATTAAAAAAAGAATTTTGGGGAAAATAAAGAAAGGCTAAAAATCATAATACATGCTACGTGCTTCCAGATTCCAGTCTGCATTCCTATTTTTTACTGCCATGAAATAACCTATCATCTGGATTGGAGAGTCTGCCCTATGTACAAGCCAACATTTACTAGCACGCTTGAGAGTTGGGAACAATGTATTAGTTAACTCCAAAATCAAGAAGACTGAGAGGTCGTTTGTTTGGTATACATGAAGTAGGAGTTTTTAAAAAGGACAAGAGTTAGGCTGGTTAACCCTAATATATATATTTTTAATGTGAATGGAAGTATTGGGGTGTTACTTTCATATTTTAAAAAATTTGTTTTATTATTTTTTTAAGTAATCTCTGTCCAACGTGGGGCTTGAACTCATGACCCCGAGATCAAGAGTCACATGCTCTACCAACTAAGCCCATCAGGTGCCTCTAGTCCTAATATTAACCAACCATAAAAGTAACGCATCAAGTTGCTATAACTAAAATGAGAAAATTCCCTTCACCTTACCTAAGAAATGGCTAATTTTTCCTATCTTCATACTCTACTTCAATATCAGAAAATATGTATCATTCATTGTCAATGATTTCATACTTCCATAAACTGAATCTTAAGGCTTTAATTCTATACCTCTGAAGCCCTGAGCAGTAGTGTTATTGGTTTCTGATAAAGCCTTTGGTGGTGGTTGTGGGAAGGGGGTGGGGAAGCAACAACAATCTTTTTCGAAAAGAAAAAAAAAATCAAACTTACCAACTTCTACTACATTTCAAATAGAAATAAAAGGTAGTCCTAGTTTGGGGTTAAACATTTAATTTTTTTCCTTAAATATCAGCATCCTCCTGGATTTGCACAATTATAAATATATTGACTTCTATTTAGTAAAAGTACAGTTTAACACTAGACAATGAAAGAGCTACTGAGAAAGGGCCTGGGTTTTCCTGGGTATTCCCTATAGTTGGGAAGACCCTAGGTGATTATTTCTTAGAGAAAGGACACCATGATTTCAAACAGAAGAAGAAACAAAACAGGTTAGCACTGCAGGGACATGCCAGGGCTAGGAAGAAAAACATCTGTTCTCAGTTCCTTTAGCTTTTTACAGGAAAAGATAAATATTAGGGATCTCACTTCCTCACCTTTAAGTCTACAGAGATTGCCAAACACTTTTTATTGCTAGAAGAATTCAATTCAATAAGCATTTACGGAACCTCTCAGGTATACAAGCTTTCGATTGCTATCTGATGCTGACTTATAAAGGCAACGCATGTAGAACCAAGTTTACATCTTTTGGTTTATATCTTTTAAACCAAGAGTAAGTATGTTATATTTTAAACAATAACAGTGATTATTGGTATAATATTTACTGAAATAAGATATGAGATTAATAGTTTGTATAAGCAGTTTTCAAAGTGTCTCATTGTATTAGTTATTAAGTAGTGTAGATTAATTTACTGGTATTATGTAAATATTTAAAGTAAGCACAAAATTTGCAGGATAATATTACGAGTGAGACTATCATTCTAAACCAAGTCAAAAAATCTGATCCACGGTTGAGGTTTACATTTGAAGTTTCCATAGATACTACATCTATACCTTACAACATTATATCAAAATATTTAGGCTGAGATGGGAACCAATTTTTGAATGCCTATAAATTGTCTCATATAAAATATAAAAATGAACTTTAGTAATAAGAGAACACAAACTATAATTTATTATTCCAACTGTATTGCTAATTTTAACATTAAAGCAAAATAACATAAAATTGATGGAAAGTGGATTTAGCTAAATGATTTGTGAGGGCATACGATGTAATAAAACTACAATTATAATTTACTACCATTATTGATGAGGTAATAATAAAAATATAATGATAAAGTTTGCCATGCAGCAGGATGCAAAATATTTATAATTTGAAATTACCAGGAGTATCAAGGTCATTTTCTAAGTTAGTAAGTTCATCTCCACCTCCTACAACAAAGCCTTCAGGAATCTCCTCGTTAGTATCTATCTCAATATTATCATTTTCATCTGTAGGAACATGTAGCAACAATGTTAGTATATTATTTCTATTTTATATCATTTATCCAAAACGCTAAAGTAGAAAACCCAAAATTGCAATGACAGTTATTCAAATATAGTTAAGTATGACACAGATCAGCAAGAAATCAGTGTTAAGTCATTTTTCACTGCTGGATTAACATTTATACTTTACATTCATGGGTTAAAGATGAACTGTCACGTCAAAGAAGTTACAAATGTTTTTGACAATTTGCCACATATGTTCTCTGAATCACTGAGCTCATCAAGTCCCTATATTTTAAAATGTAATGTGTAAGTAATCTCTAACAACAAATATACAAAAATAAAGTTGGTTTGGTAATGAAGTCATCAAAAATATTTCTCAATTTCACATTTTTAGCAGTTATTAGATATAAATGTATAAAGAAACAAATCATTTTTCATAAACTTGTAGCTACATTTAAATCATTTGTAGGAAGTCCTGGATGCTTTTCCACTATTAATGAATATTATCATGAAAGCATTATGGATAAGTTAAACGACATGATTGAGATGGGAACAGACAGTATCTTATGCAAAAGAAAGTTAAAAACAATTAGGACAGTACATCTTGGGAGGCTGAAAGCTGAAAAAAGTTATTACTGAAAATTAAATACATGGAAATGAGGAAGTCTTACACTAGGTTTTATATACTTAGTAAAATGTTTTGGGTCACAATTAATTAATGGAGTTTTTCTTTACATTAAATTTTTCTTTTATATACTTTTTTCCTTTCTAAATCCAAGTGATAAAACTAGTTAAATAATCTTGATTTTTATGCGTTTGAAAAAGCACGGAAATAGTTTGATTTGCATTAAGAGGCTTACACCTTTAAATTCTGAAAGGCAGTGTACCTTTTGGAGAAATACCTATCTAGCCCTGAAAGTTGAAGAATATCCCTGCTATTGTACCATTAACCTTTAATTGGGCAACTTTTATTAATAATGAGGTATTCCAACATTCCAAAATTCTACAGTTTTGGCTTAATGCTTCAGTATTTGTCCTTCTACCTGTATACCTTTGTGTTTGATTTTGAGCCTCCCCAAGTAAATACTTACTGTGATCACTAATATTAATAATATTTTTTGTTTACATTTATTGAAGACATCCCAGGTACTATGTAAGCCATTTAGAAGAACACAACAAAGAAAAAAAGATTAAGAAATGCCCCTGGGGAAAAATTTGCTAAATGCCTTCAAATCACTAAGGCATTATACTTGGTTACATTATTTAAGTACAATCAGTTGAGAGATATTTTCTAATCAATTGTGCCTATTAGGACAACTAATTTCATAAATGTTAGCATCTTCATTATCCTTAAAAATTCTTCTCTAAGAAATTATGCAGTAAACACAAATGAATGAACAAGTATTTCCTAAGTGCTAAGTAGTGTTTACAACACTTTCTTGAATGACTGTCAGAGATAGTTCACTGTCAGTAGTTTTAAGAGTGTGGCTGCCAACTAGCCTCTATTGATTATTACTGACCATAAGTAATCTAGAGTGAAAGCACAAAATCCAACATTCATTCATTTATTTATTCCTCAGATTTCTACTACATACTGTATCTAAAATTTACAAAAGACTGCTAGGTGTTAAGGAGGTACCAGGTTGTTATCTTACTCCACCTTAAAGGTATACATTCAAGTGACTACAAAACTATACACGACAGTTAAGTGTTATGGGATAAAAATAAGTTACGGAGTAAATTCAAAAGATGAAAAGATTTTTTTCAGGAGTTGTTCTTCAAAAGCATTAACCTTCAAAGCACTTAAAATTAAAAAAAAAATAATGTTTATTTATTTTTGAGAGAGACTGAGACAGAGCTTGAATCGGGGAGTGGCAGAGAGAGAGGGAGACATAGAATCTGAAGCAGAGCTCGAACTCATGAACTGTGAGATCACGACCTGAACCAAAGTCAGACACTTAACAGACTGAGTCACCTAGGTGCACCCAAAGCATTTTAAAGGGAAATAATGGGAGGTAAGCCTTGAAATGTAAAGCTGCAGAGAGTCCTGAAGCGCAGAATGGGAAGTTTAAATTTTACTTGATATGAATGGAGAGATACTGGTGTTCTAACATAATCAGCACTGAACTCATTAAGAGTAGTCTATATAAGCAATTTTCTATCAAAGTGTCTTATCATAATCAGTTATATGTATAAAATAATTAGTAAAATAAGCAATGAAATTTATGACTTGTATAAATTACAGTGATTTTAATATTATTCCTAAAATAAAACTCTTGCTTACATTCTGATATGTCTTCTTATGTGAAAGAAAAAGCGGTCTAAGAATTGCCCACGGAAGTATAACTAAATATGTGACATCATCCTTCATGTGAGTGAGATTGCTGACCTAGATGTCAGGCTGGAGAACTGAAAGGAAATCAAGGTCAGAGACTGTTATAACCTCCAGGCAAGCAGTACAAAGAGCCTAACCTAGTATACAAGAATTGGAAGTGGGTATAATGTGATTTGAAAACTACTGATGGGATACTTGGTGGTTGGGGAGGGATACTGAGAAGAAGGGTGAAGCAGACATCAAAACTGACCCTCCAGTCTGAGTGACTGAAAGGATGGCATTGCTATGAAAAGAAATGGAGAAGTCTGGAAATGTGGTCAGACATGGGTACTTTCAGGGCCCGGGGATATGCAGAAAATTCTATTTCCTTTCATTATCCATGTATACAGTGCTGGGTTCCTGTGAGATTTAAACAGGTGCTATTCTTTTATTTCCAACTAAATGAACTCCATTTACACTACCACTCATGAGCAATGCTGAGTGTTTATACATGTATTGTTAACCTTAGATGAAAGGATTACTATTTGGGAGGGCAAGAGTAAAAATTGATCTATACAGCTTAAATCTTAAGAATGGATTTCTACTTTTCCTTCACTGACTTCAGTTTTAGTATAAACCTTTGAATTCTTTTCAGCAGTTAATATTACACATTTCTTCATACCTGTAGAAAAAATCTAAATGCATTCTAGCAGAACCAAAGTGCATGTGTGTTTGTGGAAGATATTATGTATTATGTATATGACATCTCTCTCTCTCTCTCTCTCTCTCTCTTTCTATTTATCCATCCATCCATTCATCTTTATGGTTAACCACTGAAAACCCAGCAGGTGAGCATGGTAGAAAGCAAATTAGAGGGGCGCCTGGGTAGCTCAGTTGGTTGAGCGTCTGGCTTCGGCTGGAGTCATGATCTCAAGGTTCGTGGGTTTGAGCTCCACATCAGGCTCTGTGCTGACAGCTCAGAGCCTGGAGCCTGCTTCAGATTCTCTGTCTCCCTCTCTCTCTGACCCTCCCCTGCTCACGCAGTCTCTCTCCGTCTCTCAAAAATAAATAAAAAACATAAAAAAAAATTTAAAAAAAGAAAGTAAATTAGAGATCCAAGAGAAGTTGGCTTATAAATATGGCACATATAATGTATGTAGGAAAAGGTAAAAGGAGATAGGATATGTACTGGAATGAGACAGTGCATTACAGTGGAGACTGAGCAGCAATATAAGCAAATGGTAATCCTAGTGATATGATTAATAGCACAGCAATAATGCTTATCTTACAACACTTATCATTTATAAATAAATAAAATTAAAAAATAGGGTATCTGGTGATGGTAAAAAAAAAAAAGACTATCTACACTTTCACAAAAAGAAGCTGAGGTGATTATAAAAATATATTTAGAAAAAACTTCAGAAAATACGTTCAGAAAATATGTTCTCAATTGTATCATGATTTTTTAATTCTCACTGACAGACCCTATAAAATTAAAAACTCGTTATTACAAGTAACAATATTTGTTCTGTATAATATACATATTATATATAGTTATTTATAACATAATAATCAAATAAATATCAATGTTTAATAATAAAATCAAACATAAGACAGAAAACACAATGCAAATATAATTAACAGAAGCTGAATATAAAATTATTGAAGGCCTATAAAATTTCATTTTGGTTTAGCAAATTTAGTTAAATCTATTTGCCATAACTGAAATAAAGACAGGAATACAAACATATTCACGGACAAAAATTAAAGAAAAAACATTTCCTTTATATACTTGAAATGCAAATACAAAGTAATACTACTTTATCTAAATCAAAGAGAGGCAACAATGTCAGTGTAAAAGTTAAATGACCCTAACCTAACTCAAACCAAAGTGATAAGCTACAGAATAAATACAATAATAAATAAAATAAATGTTTAGTATACCATATAACAAATAATAAAGATATAATATAATATCTTAAAACAGGATAGATATCTCTTTCCAAGTGCTCATGGGCCATTAACAAAATATTAATATTTATTTCGTCAAAATAAAAACTTGTTAATTCCCAAAGCAGAAATTGAGGCCATATTCTCCAACCACAACATTATACAGCTAAAAATGAAAATACCAACTTTGTCCCTAAATACTTGCACCTTGCCAAATAAAGATCAAAAAAATAAAATCAACCCACAAGTTTGCTATATAGAACCAAGATTTTTTAAAAAAGTGGATATTAATGTTTTTGATAGAGACACAGAGTATAAATGGGGGAGGGACAGAGAGAGAGGGTGACACAGAATCTGAAGCAGGTTCCAGGCTCTGGAACTCACAAGCCGTGAGGTCATGACCTGGGCTGAAGTCAAACACTTACCCCACTGAGCCAACCAGGCTCCCCCTAAAACCATGATTTTAAAAAGAGGTTATTATAGGTCTACAAGTACAGAATGATGCAGAAATTTAAAAAAGAAACAAACCATGCAGTACATACAGTATCACCTGATTCTCTCATAAGCCCTAAAATTATGTCAAAAGGAACACAAATAAAAGCTGTAGCTCCTTGGACAGATATGATTTTGTTCTTTCACAAGAATTAGGCTATTTCTGGTTGCAAGAAGATGCAACTGGGTTGCTTGAATATATGGCTATATACATGGCTTAAAATATTTTGTGTATATTTTCTGTGGATGCCATTAAGCTGAAGACACCTCACTTCAAACTTACTAAGTTTCCTTTCCTCACTAAGGCAGGTTGCTGTTTGAGAAAAGAAAAAAGCAAGTGTTTCAAGCAAGGAATGAATCTGAGTAACAATCATGTTCAACACATTCCCCAGGCTATACTTCCATATTATCATTTCAGCTCTTGACTACTCCCTCCACCCTCTGAACTACTGCTTCCAAAATCTTTCATCCTCGTCCTCCATCCACGCTGGTCCCTACTTATGTCTCTCTCCTTTCACACTATTCCTTTTTCAGACCTGATGATTCCCACTAGACACTGGAAGAGTAGATACTAATTTGTTAATTTTCCCCCTGACTTATCAACCTCATGAGGTTGATTTTTTCTTAGGAATTAGACTCTTGTGAATCCAAGTGAATTTCTAATTTGCTATGCAAGGGTCAGCAAACTATAGCATGGGGGCAAAATCTAGCCCACCACAGTTTGGGGGTAAATAACCAGCACATCCATTAATTTACATAATGTTCAAAGCTACTTTCAGGTTACAAGGGCAGAAGTGAATAATTTAAACAGACCATATGGCCTTCAAAGCCTAAAATATCTACTCTAGCCTTTTTTAGGAAGTTTGCTAAATCCTGGTCTAGCACAGTGACTACCATGGCTAACTAGATTAATGCATAGGTATAATGGTTGAATTTTAGGCAGGAACTTTACCCTCTCCCTTGTTCTAAAGGTCTCTTCCCCTACTCCCAGCCTCAATAGCTTCAGCTTAGATCTGGAGGCCAGAGCAGATCTGGTCTGATTCATATACCTTTATGAAGACAGGACAATATCCATCAGGCAGTAGGCCTGCTCCACTTTGGTTAAGTCAACCTCAGTTCTGATTAAGAGCCTACCATCTGATATGTGGCTGCCTTCAATATCCAAAATATAGTGTGTCCCATAGGAGAAACAGATCCTGGTCACTTTGGGGACAGAGTCTAGACTCTTCAAGTTTTCATAAGTTATCTGGTGAATCCTATCCCATCTTCATTTCACCTGGCTTTCCCTGTTTTAGTCAACACTTCTTGGCTAGAAAGAATGCAATCCTCACTTGTCTTTTATTTACTTTGTTGCCTGTTGACTGTTAAATGATGCCAAAATCAGGTCTTCACATTTTCCCTAGTTACCAAGTAGAAAAGATGGGTTGTCATACTGATAGAAGTCTATCTAGTCTAGTCCTCGCTTAGCCTCAACTAGGATTGGATTTTAGTGATAAGACCAATTACACAGATGACCTTTCCAACCTGTGACTCTCCACAGATGCAGAAAAACTTGGCTTTGACTATTAGAAGGCAAATTCCTGATTGATGGGGGCACAGGGTTCATCCATAAAAATAAAATAGATTTAGGGCGCGTGGGTGGCTCAGCCAGTGAAGCCTCCGACTTCGGCTCAGGTCAGATCTCATGTTTGTGGGTTCGAGTCCTGTGTCAGGCTCTGTGCTGACAGCTAGCTCAGAGTCTGGAGCCTGCTCCTGGTTCTGTGTCTCCTTCTCTCTCTGCCCCTCCCCCTCTCATGCTCTGTCTCTCTCTGTATCAAAAATAAATAAAACATTAAAAAAATTAAAAAAAAATAAAATAGATTTAAAAAGATATAAAAATAGATTAAGAAAGAAAAGAACAAATATCAGTATGCTTGAGTCTTCCAAACAGTAGACTGATAAAGTGCCACCTTAGACTAGGAGGAGAAAGAAAAAATGGGAAGGTATAAAGTTGGTAGAGTTCATAAAAAGAAGAGATCAGAAGGGACTACATGGACAAGAGAGGATGAGAGCCTAGTCAGCACCAGTGCTAGAGAAGACTTTAGAGTGAGCTCCACTTATGGTCAATGATAAAGTCTTTGTTGTCCTCCAGTGACATCTGCCTGAACCCTGAGGCTTCATTTTAATATTAAGCAAACTATCTAAAAATAGTAATAGTAAGTAATAATAATTACTTAAAACATTTAATCCTTAGCCTTCCCAGAGTTTACAGCTTATTTAAAATAGTGTTATTATTTGCTTGCCACTGGAAAAAAAAAAGAGATTCTGGATGCCTCTCTATCCTATTATTACTGTTCTTCTATGAGTTTATGATGCCACAGGAAAGGAGTATTAGTAGCTTTAGAACACTTTATCTGGAGGATTAAGAATATAAGTTTTTTTCTATATTCCGAGATATAAGGAGGAAAAGATTTTTACAACTTACTTGGAATACCTGGAATTTTTATGATACCAAAGAAACATATTGTTATTAATAGTTAGAAAGCAAATTATCATAGTATTATATGAATGTGTAGCCATAAGTAGTGATTGATATTACTATAAAACTGTAGTAGAGAGTGTAGAAATTGCATTAAAAATTCTGAATGAGGGAAGTTGAAAAGTAAGATGAAGGCTTTAAGAAGATATAAACATTCTGACAAGACTAGAGGGACAGACACACAGCTATTTAGGGAAGCAATCTTCAGATTTATGGGACAGAAAGTTATACACTATAGGCATTAGCTGACATTCTCTACAAGAATTTGTGTGTAAACATTTAAGTAAACATTAAAAAAATAAATTATACCTCAAAAGGGTAATTTAAAAAACCCTATTTATAATCTTAACATTCTCAAAATAGTTCAGAAAGGCACAAAGGAAAATTGTAAGTCCCTACTGCCCCCAGGCCCCGTCCTCAAAATAATCTCCAGCTTCAGTTTTCTGCATTGCCTTCTAGGAGGAAAAAAAAATGCACACACAAATTAAGTTTTTAATATATGGAATCAATTAGCAATAACAGCAGTAAATTTCAGTTTACTTTAAAGAAACTTATCATCAACCTAGAAATAGCTTACCTCTGCTACAGTTCTCAAAGGTCTTATTCAAGTTTACTCTTGCCTACTCTTCAGAGGGATCCTAACATTCTAAGATTAACTAAGGACAAGTACCTAGCATGTTTTGGTAGATAAATAGGTTATATATCTTGGGGGTGTGGAGGGGGGAACAGCCCATAGGTCTCTTGAATATACTCCTCTTAAACAAAAATGTAGAAAGCTCCAAGTTAAAGATGCCCAAGGGGAGCATTAAGAGGCAAAATCAAAATTGTCTTTAATTATATATGCATAGTTCTTGTCCCAACATTAAGCTTCGAATAATTTCTCCATATACTGAAGAAGACTTTCTTAGAATAAGGAGACTAAGAAGAAATGGATATGGGATTTACTCAAAATTCTTCCATGTCAGGCTCTAAGGCCAGAACATTGTTAAAGCTACTTTCTAAAGATCTACTTTGAAGCAAAAATCTTTCATGTCAAAGCTCCACTAACAAGTCTTGTGACCAAGGTTTTGAGGACCTGATTGCCTTTTATTCATTCCCAACTACAATTAATGAGACATCATGGGGAATAAGAAATCAAAGTCTAGATGAGTTTTTTCCTAAATCATATTCTAAGAAAGTACTTCTAAGAAAGTAAAAATTAAGCCAAAAAGTTGATTTGGAAAATAGCAACAGTTATCACCATCTGATTGACTAAGCTTCCTATAGGTTTTTTTGCAATATCAATAGGTTACAAACTTTATGTTTTTGATGCAACATTTTGAAGTATGAATAAAAAGTCCCAAAAGGTCCACTGCAGATTTCTAGGTTGTCTGTAGAATATGATACAAGATTCTTTAACTCACCTCCAGATGCCTTTGACCTTTCTTTCAACTTTTCTGCAGCCATTTCACCATAGCTGGGAAGTTCTGACATCTTCACTCCAGATCGAGCTTCTGCTATTAGCTGACGAGCTCTCTCTCTCAGCTGCCGACGTCGCTCTTCATCTTGCTGCTAAGATATATTGAACAGTTGCCAACTCGGTAATTGACAGAAATGCAATTTCATTTTCAATCTGATCATCATGATAGTAACTGGTTTACAGCATGGTGCTTGGCCCACATTATAAATAGGATGCTCTATATCAGTTGGATGTCACACCATTTTTAAAAGACATCCTAGAATCAGATTTTTTAAAAATATTTACAAATTATTATATTAAAATATCTGCTAAAAATTCAAGATAGCCTTTAAAGAATGCCTGCCAATATTTATTATTGAGAAAAGAGAAGGGACTATTGTTTAGAAAATAAGCAGGCTTATAGAAAAAAGTCAGAATATGAAAAACAATTACAATTAATACCTTATTTTTTAAAATAGAATTTAACTTGCTATTTTCTAATAAAGATATAAAGCACTAACAGACATCTCTGATAGCAGAAAATGTTGCTACACCATATGATCAAATATATGGAAGAGAATTTGTAGGGGGCTGGAGTAGGAAGGGCGACAGTATATTAGTTCCACAAGTCAAAGTTGGTAGTTTTTAAATCAGAATTGGGTAACTGATACACTATTCCCATTCCTACTCCCTCTCTTCTCAAATGCCCACTAAGAATAAAACAATAAAATTTAATGTGTTTTTTATATTTAAGTAAAAATACAGAGTATTAAGTAACTAAAATTTCTTCCTACTAAAAAATAAAAAAGTATTATTATGAATTGTAATAACCAATATGAAATTGCTTTATAAACTGGAAAACATATAAAATAAGTCATCATAACAAAAGAAAGCCTGAAATACTGTGGCCTCAACATATCCTTGTCGTGTTATCTTCCCTTAAGCTGTCCCAACCTCCATAAAAGTTCACATCTATTTATACAGAATTGCTTCTGTAATGTAGTTGTATGTACCTAGGGATTTGAATATGTCATTTCCTCTTGGAATGTTCTTCTCTCATTTGATTTAATTCTTACTCATTTTTCAAGATTCAGTTTAAATCCATTAAATTTCCCAACTACTCTTCCCTCCTCTCCACTGGTGGAATAAAGTCTCCTTTATGTATGTTACTATAGTACTTTGTATGTGTGTGTGTGTGTTATTACTTTTGAAACTATTTGTCAAGTTACAATTAAACTCTGTACAAATGCCTTCTTCACAATAGGACTGAGTTATGTGAAATTAGGAGCTACATCTAATTTATCTTTGTATTTCTGGTCCTTAGTACATCTTTGTACTTGGTAATTGCTTTGAAATTTTAGGAATGAAAACTTGTAATTTATATGCTCAAATGTTTATAATATAGAGGGAAAGATAAAATGGGCACAACAAGCAGATCTGATCAAATTGCACCAAAAAGGTCAAACAGAAGGTATCACGGCATCATGGTTTTTGAATTGAGTCTGAAGAATAAGCAGGATTAGAAATGTATAGAGATGGTGGTCAGAAGTTAGGTGGGTCACTCTAATCAAAACTACAAGTAGGAATAATACACAGATGCAGAGGCAAGAAAGTACAATGGAAAAGAACCATATAGTTTAGTTTTCTTGAGCATAGGGAAAAATAATAACAGAAAGACAAGGCAAGAAAAATAAAGCTGGGCAGATACATCTATAGAATCCGTGTCCAATAGGGTGATTTATTCTAAAGTAAGTGAGGTTTTGGGGGTGCCAGGCTGTCGGTTAAGGGTCTGACTGGCTCACATCACGATCTCAGTTTATGAGTTCAAGTCTCATGTCAGGCTCTGTGCTGACAGCTCAGATCCTGAAGCTTGCTTCAGATTCTGTGTCTCCCTCTCTCTGCCCCTGCCCTGCTTGTATTCTCTCTCAAAAATAAATAACCATTAAAAAAAAAAAAAGTTTGGTTTTATGTGTGTTTTTTTTTAATTCATTTATTTGGTGCCTAGGAGAATAACCAACCACAGGTGTTGAGAAAGACAAATCTGACAATAGTGTATAAGATAGGCTGGCACAGAGAAACTGGAAAGAGACTAGGCAGGAAGCTCTTAAATAGTCCAAGGAAGCTGTAATGAGATTCTGAATTAGGACTGTGCCAACTGGAATGAAAGAGACAGTGTAAGAATATATTAGAGGTAGAACTGGTACCTACACTAATTCTTGGTAACTGATTAGATGTGGAAGGAAGAGAGAAGTTGACTCAGAAGTTTTAAATTTGGGCAACTAGCAAAACTGTGGCACTAAAATTAAAAATAGATAAACTAAGGAACTATAGGAAGGGAGGGAGAAGATATTGGGGTAAGACAGACTAGGCTGGAGAGACTGGCTGGACATCAGAGTAAAGATGAGGTGGCAGATGGGAAGTGAAATTCATGTTAAGAAATGAAGTCAAACTAGGACTACAGAGCTGAAATCACAGAGATATATGAAAGTATTTAAAGAGATACTATATAGAAAAAGGGCAGCTACTGACTGAAACATGGAAAACATCTGTATACAGATGAGAAAAGAAAAGGAGATAGATAAAGAGAAGAACTAGAACACTCACATATCCTGAGATCAGGATGCTCGTGAAAAAGGGAGCAAACCACTCTAGTAAATGTGAGCGGTTAGTGAGTCTGAAGGTTAAAAAGGGCAACCAAACTTGATAGGCAATATTATTAGGGACAAAGGAAGACAACAGATTGGTGGAGCTCAAACCTAGGCAATTCTTTCACACATTTTGAGATGGCTAAAATGAGAACTGTGAAAATTAATGGGAATAGATTCATAGGAGTATCAAATGGACCCAGAGGCAGGCTTAAAGATTCTAGTAAAAAAACCTGAAACATTTTCCATATCAAAAAGAACAATCACTGCTGTGAATTGAATCAATGAAATCACACATTGAATCAATGAAAAGTCATCAATTCAATGTGATTTTCAAAAAGTTCTTAGACAGCGGTGCCTGGCTAAGTCAGTTGGCAGAACATGTGACTACCAATCTTGGGGTCATGAGTTTGAGCCCCATGTTGGGTGTAGAAAAAAAAACATTTGTGAAAAAAACCAATGGAGGAAAAGAATAAAGGAAAAAAATTTTTTAAGTTTTTTAGAAGGATCTCTTAATTCATTTGAGGCAGCTTTTAAGATAGCTCCTCTGAAAATTGGCAATTAGAGAAAAAGAATCCAGCAATTATCTTGTCCTGCCAGTAAAAACTGAATTTTAGGGTAACCAAATAGTCCCAGTCAATGAGAAAAGCTCCCCTTCATAAAACAATACCTCTATAATTTTTAAAAGGTAAAATTACAAAAATATAACTTTGTCATTCATAAAAGAATGACTCTGGTATGGATTATTAAGTTTATTTAAGCTCTTTGATATATGTCTGATGGGAAACTAGATAGTCATGGTATGCTGTGGCAGACTATATTTTCCAAAGATGGCCATGACAGTATTTCTCATTCCACATGTTCTCTGCAATGTGACTTTGCCACTCCCTCATCAAGAGGTAGAGTTTAATTCCTTTCCCCTTGAATCTGTGCCAGCTTTAGTGACTTGTATTATTATCAGTAGAACATGTCAGTGTTGTAGGTGATTTACAAGGCTACAGAGGAAAGGCCATATCCTTTTTGTGCAGTTCTCTTGAAATCCCTACATTTTTTACTGGGAACCCAGCTGTCATGCCAGCTAAGTTAAGCCATGAGTTTCCTTGGCCCATGTACCAGACATGTGAATGAAGAAGCCTTCAGAAGATGTCAGCCTTTAGCCATTTTAAATTAACTCCAAGTGTTAAGTTTTCCTACTGGAGGCCCCAGACAATGTGAAACAGAGACAAAGCCTCCCCAGTGTGTCGTTTCTAAAGTCCTGACCCACAGAATCTGTGAGCATAAAAATAATTTTTTTATACCACTAAGTTTGGGGTAGTTTTTACACAGCAATAGTAATTGGAACGTATGCTTAAGTAACACCACCGCTTATTTCCTAGTTGCATGAAGAAAGCCTACTTGTAAATGGAGAGATCAGAACTAAATTAGGGATTAGGGGCCACTAATCTAATGGTCAGTCTTGGCATCATTAATGTTGGGTCAACGATATGTTATATGTTATATGGTCTTTGATGTGAAATATGTGAAGTGCACATCATCAATAAACATTCTCAAATGTTTAAAATGAGTCCACTAAGTCTTTCAATGTAACTTCCAGTTTATCATATATACAGGGGATAGAATAACATGATAAATGACACAGCAAGGAAGTAACAAAATAAATACAGAAGATATGACACTGAGGATAACTGACCTGTTCATGTTAATAAGAAAGTTACAAAAACAAACACACAACAAAAACCAACTAACCAATCAATTACCATTACCACCAAAAGAAACCTGACCAGATACAACGTATAGTCCTAGGTTAGCTAGTAGTTTGGGCAAACCAGCTATAAGGGGCATTGCTGAATCAATTACAGAAATCTGAATATAACCATAGTATTAAATGAGAGCAAAGGCAATTTGACTGAAAAAAATTTATATAGTAATAACCTCATTTTGTCATTTTGGCAAAATAAATACACATACATATGTAGAAAAAAAGACTTGGAAGGGTATGCAAAGTTGGTATGATGGAGATATCTAGGTGTGGAAATGTGATATTTTTGTTTTCTTACTTTCATTTGTCTTCATTTACTAATTTCCTATAATATACATGTATTACTCTTATAATAAAAGGTATTTTAAAAAATAATCTGGGGAGAAGGAAGGAAAAGATGAGATAGTGGGTTTCCTAGGATGGGTGGTAGTTGTGGTAGGAGCAAAATAAGAGAGCTCTAACATTCAAGGAAAATTGTCCTAGTATTTAGAGACACAGCTTGTTTGTAATTAGAGGAGTAGAATGCATCAGGCAGGATGAGACTGAAGAGGGGAGAATAATATCTAGAAATCCTCAGTTCACTAATATTTTTGAACTTAGAAAAATATACTAGGAATAAAAGAGATGCATGCTCGATAATAATGATTCTAGTAATGGCTGCTAAATATTTCTTAGCTTTTATTTGCTAAGTGCTGTATATGCATGATCTCATTAATTTGCACACCTTGGTTTTAAACAATGAGAATATTTAGGTTTAGAATTCCAAATTCACACCAACTAGAACTGACGTCAGAACTGGGAGTCCGGCCTGGGTTTGTCAGAGTACAGAGCCCTTGCTCTTAACCACCAAACTTTTTGATCCCAAAAAGTATCAAATTACATGACCAACTGAGGAAAAATGAGCTTTTACTAAACTTTCATCTTTCAAACTTAAGAAAAGTTAAGAGTGCTAATAAAAACCATTAATAGATATGCCTCAGGCGACTGGGTTTAAGTGAATTTCACCGTGTGAATTATAACTTCTTGCAGAGCTGGAATTTGGTGATTCAGACTAAGATGAAGTGGTCGTGGGTCATTTTAACTGAGTTAAAATGAAATAAATGATTCTACCTTTCCAAATATGAAATAGGAACCTAATTTTTTTTCTCATAAGCTACCACCTCCTCTTGGTTTCCCACCTCCCCCAATAATACTATCTGCAACTGTTTCTGAGAGCTTACCAAGAGCGCAATTTAACACAGGCAATCATTAATAAAACCAACTCTAAATACTAATTAGGAACACTTTATCAATTTCCATGTAAATTGTTTGTTTGTACCTATTTACCCGTCATTGTTCTCCATACAATAGAAAAAATGCAAATGAACAAATCAGAATGCAGCCCTAATGGGACTTTCTGTTTATAACCATTAGCCCAGAGGTGTGCTGTAATTCAATTCTCAAGTAGCAAGATTTAGCCTCATTAACAGACTGCGAGGGCAGGTTACAACTCATAAAACCCTACAGTAAACAAAGTTTATGGACACAGCACAAAATCTTGAGCCTGATTGACAGAATTCTAGTTCGCTATCAGATTGCCTTGATTTACTTTTCTACTAATGTCCTAACACCACAGAGACAATTTTGCTTGGGCCTAGAGCTCTCCAGTGGGATGGTATATCTGTGTTGTTTGTTTTCTTACCCATTAACTTCCCTTAAGACAAAGAACCAACTGAGAAAATAGAAGTTAATTGCTATGGTCAAAAGGAAAAGCGTGTAATTATAGCAATTGATTATGCAACAATTTTTAACTTAATCGATAATATTAATTTCCAGATTCATTGTAAGTAAAACTATTTCATTTTAGTTTTTATATATAAGCTCCCTTAAAAGTTGATTTTTGCATTAATATTTATAAATTAGTTAGCAACAAAATCTTTTACTCAGAAGAGACATACTGTTTATGTCAGAGGAATAAAAAGACCAGACAGTACAGATGATGAGTTTTTTTGTATGGTATTCAATATAAACTGCTCAAATAAGTAGATAATGAGTATTTCTGACAATAATGGTTTGTTTAAACCTACTCATGTGTTACTGCGTTTGTTCTGACCATTCTGCATTCAACAAAGATAAAAACTCATAGCTGTAAATAAGTCACCTGTTTATTATGTCTGCTAAAAAAAAGGGAGGAATCTTTTCACTGGGACGCAGAGGTAAAGTAACTTAGAGGACTGCTGTCATTAAAAAGAAAAAGTATATTTGAAAAATTGAATACATTAGGAAATTTATATATCTTCCATTTACCTGCCTAGTCTAAATAAACTTAAGTAAATTGAAGTAATTAGGCTTCCTATGTCTATGAATGGGTCTGATGACATTTGCCTTTTTCTATATAGTATTATTTGGAATTAAACTGTTATGTGGGATAATCTAGCTATTGTTAAGATGGATGGACTTTTTGGAGGGTTTGATGAAAACTGGAATTTTGAAGGCCTCCCTCCCCACAACCATCTTTTTACCAAACAAGTTATAACATTTTTTTTTAGTAAAGACTACCTCTGTGCCTGTGCACAGTATTTTCACACATGTTGTCTCACTTAGTAGTCACAATTACTATCTCTCTGATTTGACAGAAATTTAATCACACTTAAACACACTGCCAAGGTCATATATCTTGTAAATGGCACAGTAAAAATGAAAATCACTGTCTGATTTCAAAGCACTGGTCCTATCTATCATATAACTGGTGCTCAGAGAATGTTTCTAAGGCCCTACTGTTGTGATTTTTTAAAAACTCAGTTTTTTACTTATTCTTGGGCTTTACAAATCGGGATAAATTCCCCTTGTGTTCCTGAATACACAGAGGTGAGGAGAAACTAACTTGCTTATATTCATTCAAAACTTAGGTTGCCAACCTTCAATGATAAGCCTTCACAAAAGGGCTGAATGTAGTACACTTAAGATTACTTTTCTCTTTGCTAACATCTTTAGGATCAGGCAAAAGTCCTGTTCTGGTGCAAAGAGCTTGTATTTCAATACAATACATGTAAGTATTTTCAAAAATAGAAAATGGATGAGAACTAACAACTCTGGACATGAACTGAAAAAATATTTAGTCCATTTCATAGCATGTCAAGTTACTATTTTCCTTATCGTTCTGAAATGGTCTACAATCTGCCATAGATAGATGCACTAGTAAAACTTGAACAATTTAAGGACAAACTCTTCAAGAATAAGTAATGTAATTCCTTGTTTCCTTTCCATAAAAATGTATTGGTATGCAATTTTTATATTTCACAGTTCACCGACATCTAGGCAAGCTTTCTTCCACTGCTTCAATGGTGCTACTTTTAATTTTATCCTCCTTAGTCGTAGTAATTAAAGTGATCAGCAGTGGCATCCCAGCGGCTTTGACACAGCTACAACCCCCTAGCAGACTTTTGCTTTTAAGGGGAAGGGGAAGAAAAAGACTAGAGTTTCATTTCACAGAGAACAAGAAAATCAAGCTTCTCCAATCCTCAACTTCATTCAATTGTTCTTTCAGCAGCCTTTGGATCTTAAGAATCAAATAAAAATGGTTGCCATGGGGGGTCCTTTTTATACTTGCTGCAAATGTCACCAACTGACATTACTTCAGCCAAAAAATGATGCCATGGATTTGTGAAGGTGAATTAGAACATGAGAAACTGTCAGTGTAGCTGCTGAGATCATTACCCACCCATGGGTGTCCTTCATAACGCTAGATATTTTTATTCAGTCAGTTGAAAATTACAGATTGAAAAGTCTTTCTATCTAAGAAATATGTCTACACACATTTTTGTGAAACAAGCTTTAACAAAACTAAAAATACATTATTTCAAATAATGTAGTTCGCATTTTATTCTTTGTAAATTTGTGTTTATAGCAGAACAAAGCACCCCATTTCTAAGAAACCCATAATTCCATATCCTTTACAACCCTTAATAACAAAATATCTTGTGCTTAATTGTGTTACTTTCAGTCTTGTAACTGGACTTTCATTAATTGGGTTAAATACATTTAATATATCTAAATTTTTTTAAAAGGACTTTACTTATTAATACTGCTAGTATTTCACAAGATTCTGTTCTCAAAATGGTCCATGAAATTCCTTAATTTTATAGTAAACTAAGAGAAAGAACTTGACTGTCACCCTTTCATCATTAGACAGGAAGCAGGGCTCTGTTATTAGGCATTCAGAAAGGACAAAAAAAATTCCGTGCTTGTCCAGAGGCAAGGATTACCAAAGTGCACCTATTCACTTGCTACTGAAGATAGAATGAAAATAAAAAATAAAATTACAAGATCTTTAAGGTTTGGGTAGACTAGATATTTTACTGCCAGCTTGATCAACTCTTGACTGAATAAATAGGATTTAGGGTGAAACATTACAACTGTTTAGCAAATCTTTTCAACCCAACTCAAACTTTTCTTATGCTGGTTTGTAATATAAGCAGACATGCTTATAAATGGCCACACCTGCTCATTTCTCTGGGGATGGCCTGATCTCTGTTTTTCTAACAAAGAAAGAAAGAAAAAAAAATCAGCCTTTCTTGTTGCAAAACAGAGTGGAAAGTCAAAATCTTTCTCAAGTTTGCCCCATCTGGCCAGATTAAATCTTTGATCAACCCTGGGGATTACATTTATTTTTGTAGTAACTACTAAATTTTGGATTTGTTTAACATGCATAGGCAAAATATTAAACAAAATGTGAATTTAAGTTTGAGATCTGGTTTTTAATATATGAATAGAAAATATAAAAGGACTGAACCAGAAAAAAAAAAGAGACATGTATTTTAAGAATTTAGATTTCATTAGTATTCAAAATTCATGAAACTGAATATGCCATACCCAAGTTTTTTACATATCTCTTTGTTTCAAGATACAGCAACTACTATTTTTTATTACAACATTTGTTTTGCCTGAGTGCTTTACCACGTTATACAAATAAGGAATTCTATACACAAAACAGTATGATCAAGTTAATGTTGCTAAATGAGCCTTTCTGTAAATTTCTGGAAGCAATGTGGGATATAATGTCTTATATTCTACATCAGTGGTCATTTTCTTTCCTCCATTAAACTAATATATATGAATTCCTAGTAAGTACTATATTTTTCTAAAAATAACTATTTTAGGATTATAGAAGTATTTTGTGTTTTTGAAAACTTCAAATTGCATTAGCAGAACTAGTGGAAATAGTTTGGGCCTATGAAAAGGACCCTTTGATAATTTAATTCCTCTTTTCTTTGTGAAATTGATAACTTCTTGGTTTAAAAAAATTATAAGAAAAAAAGAAGAATGGCTGACTAAGTAAGTATCACCTTGTGTTACATCCAAGGCCTCTTGCTGGTTGTCTGGCTGCTCTTTTGTAGGCAAAAAGGAGCTGAACGCTCTCTGGCTCCTTAGATCTGGCCCAACAAATGCACTGCCAGTCATGCACATGGATCTAGCTTAAAACCCAGTGTGAGCCTAAAAGAAGCCAGTCAGACTGGCACCTACTCATGCAGAAGGAGATAGATTTGTCATGACAGGCTGATTATTCAATGTAAAGAAACAGTTTAGCTTTTCTAATCTGGTACAAATACATCTTTCTCAGCAAAAAAAGTAAAAGGTCTAACAGTTCAAGTATTTAAAGTAAAGAAACCAACAAAAAAAATGTAACGTCAAAGTAAACCATAGGTATTTGTGCTAAAGCATTCTGCAAAACTGTCCTGCAGTTCCATTCAGATAAAT
>NC_043703.1:107442977-107465477 GCF_006229205.1 Suricata suricatta | reverse complement strand
ACAAAACAGATTCGAGGACAATGCTTTGTTCATTCTCAAAGTTTGGCTATAAATTTAGTATTATGGCCTATAAATATCACTGATTTTAAGATTGCAACTTGTTTCTGGCTTGTTTATTTTTCTAAGCTTTCTACTCGATTTAAAATTATAATCTAAGGTTCTTACAAAAAACAAAACAAAACAAAACAAAAACTCCATGGTAAAAAGAAATTCTACTTTCTCCCAGTTAGGAGATATAGTAGAAGGACAAGGAGAAAAGCAGAAAACCAGAATATCAATTTGTACTGACAAATCATTTGGTATTAAATTCTAAAGACACGTAGAGTGCATACAGAACTGATGGCTTGATTAGCTCTTGTGGTGCAATTGAAGGAGCTGTCTCACAGACTCTTCATTTGGAGGAACACTTTGATCTTTGTTCAAGTCAATTCATGAACATCAACTGACAAGACTGCATGAAACACCCCGATGGTTAAGTCCAAACTCCAAGCAAACTATTTGGTTTCATTAAGGGCTTCCAGAAAAGGTGACCAAGACAATCCTTTCAGAAGCCAACAGGCAAGTGACTCTTTAAATTCTAATGTGCACAATGTATCACCGAGGGTTAATACACATATAAGCAATCAGTCAAGTATGGGAATACTTTTATCTACTTTGTGACAAAAAGGAAAGCCGAACTTCACTTTCACTCTCATTAAGGCATTGCAAGGTTCTTTTATAATACCGAAACAGTGCATTAACAATCTGAGAGGCAGGAAAGATGAATAGTTAAAAAAATTTTTTTAATCAAAATTGTTACAAAGATTGTAAATAGCCAGAGAAAATAAACTTGCTAAATGATTCACAAAATATAGTAAGATATTAAAAAATTAATTAGAGATCTTCCTTTTCTATAGTTAATTTTTTAAATGCAGTTTAACCCCCTTTTGGGAAGGGAACTATTTCAAAGGGCTCAGTTTTGCACCCACCCCTGTCAAAGAAGGTCAGAAACACTCAAGTATAAAGTCACTGCACTGCTGTGGCACAAATAGTTTCTGCGGCTAAAATCAAACAAAGACCAATTAAACTAATCATAACGTTCCAGTGAACACAAGGAAGCTCACCTGGTATTCCTGGACTTCTTTCGTGAATTTTCAAATCTACTCAGTTCTTGGTATTATAATTACCTTGACCAAAATACTGTGAAATTACTCCTCTGATCTACTAATGGCTGCAAAAATCAAGTCGTTGTGGTTTCATGCCAAGGGGCCATAGCAAGGTGGCGCAATGATTTCTGACACAGAAGACAACTTCTAAAAACTCAAAAGGGTAAATTAACGGGATGTGGTTTACATTGCCAAAGACTGTTCATTAATTACCAATTTAATCACTGCTGGAGGCATGACATTACAAAAATCTGGCTGAAAGTTCTAATAGATTATGAAGACCACCTAAGAAGAGTGACCAAAAAATGTACAAAACAATTAATACTGTTTCACTGCTATCAAAGACACTCAGATTATTTTACATCAAGTGAAGCAAAGGAATTAGTAGCTTCACAGTGCCACCACTAGGAACTGTAAATACAATAGCACACAATTAGTAATGCACATGTGACTTTTCATTCAAGGCATATATCCTTGGGAAAGCCAGAACATGATAAGGAGAACAAAAGAAACATTAAAAAATGAAATGAATAAAGATTTAAACTCTACCCTCTTGCATGCTGAGCAATAACAGAATAGGCAATATAAAATACAGCTCTTGGTAATAGTGATATCATCCTGGGATGTTCAACACTGCACTGAACAGTCATATGGAAAATGTCAATGGCCATTAATAGTCGCATAAAAGGAGTGTTCCTGATGCTAAGACACCTAGCCCTAGCTTCATGAATTCACAGCAATCTCAAATAAATAAGACTTTCGAGGCTAGGGGTTTGTAGCCACATAATAGAAAAGATGCTTGAGGTTTTTTTTCCCTTCCTAACAATGATGGTGTTTTGTGTGACTTTGAAGATATGCTAGCAAGCTAACAATATGTTTTCTAAGAAGTCTAGTAGCCATTGTTAGGAGAGCAGTCTTCGAATCAACTTAAATTTAGACATAATAGATAAACTATTATTTAAATCATGATGAATAAAAACCACTGCCATGTACAGAGGCATTTATGATGAACATAGAAGTACACTGGCATTCTTCTCATATAAAATGCAACTGTAAAAAAGATTAGGTATACATTTAAAGTGTCTTACTGGTCTGAAGCGGATTATGTACATTAAATCTTCTGTCAATTGTGTTGGAGTAAGAAATAAGGAATATATTTTCATCTTAATGCTTTGGGTATAGACATTCCAGCTCATATAGAGAATAAAAATCCCTAAATAAGACAAAATTCTCACTCCATATGTTATTAAAGGTTTTACATTTCTTTTTATAATATTTGATGTTCTTCTTTTAAAATCAAAATGTGAAGTTAACCTACTTCTTCTTAGTGAGGGAATTGATAATACGTGTAATTTGGAAAGATAAAAATTTTAGCTCAACCTTAATGTTAAAGCTTAATTCCTAGAGGCTATAGCCATTTTATTGTAACACAGCCAATATTCATAAACATACAATGTAATCTTATGTATATTTTTATGATGGTACATACTTAAGATACATACATAAAAACTATGGAAGAAGTTTTTCTTAGGGATTACCAAAATGATGGTTAGGTTTTGTTTGTTTTTGTTTTGTTTTGTTTTATTTTAACAACTGGATGGCAACTGCTTATTTTATTATCTGGAAAAGATCTAGTGATCTTATCTAAATCTGCTACAATTATCAGCATGACAGACTAGTCCCATTTAAATCAATAATTTCCAATTAACAGAAAAAGTGCAAGGATGATGTCCTACCTCTTCATAGCAACAAAATACCTGCTAAAGGTTTAATTTGCAAAAGAGCAGCTTGCATTCTGTTGGTTCTCACCAAATAAGCCTTTTGGATTTACTACCATAGACCAGTAAAAAAAAAAATAAATAAATAAAATAAAAAATCATGGTGTCTTTTTTGATTATTGGTCCTTGCAGTTGACTAAAGACCGACCAAATTGAAATTCCTTTCCCATAAACAGTTTTCTTCATAGGATCCAAATATTCCTGCAAACCTTTAAAGATGGATGCACACCTTCTAGAACTTGCTGATATCTCGCAGTCTGTTCCTGTTACATGAGGATGGGCTACTACACCAATGGACTGTAATGGGTCATTAACTATCCTTGTAGATTAAAATTGAGGGAAAAAAACCTTTTAAGTCTGTTTTATTATGATGTAATTCTTTTCTGACTTTTCTAAATTTTTTTTTTAATGTTCTTTATTTATTTTTGAGAGACAGAGAGAGACAGTGGGAATAAGGGAGGGTCAGAGAGAGAAGAAGACACAGAATGTGAAGCAGGCTCCAGGCCCTGAGCTAGCTGTCAGCACAGAGCCCGACGTAGGGCTCGAACCCACAAACTGTGAGATCATGACCTGAGCCAAAGTCGGACAGAGCCACCCAGGAGCCCCATCTGACCTTTCTATTAAAAAATAATTCTAGGACACCAGGGTGGCTCAGTTGGTTAAGCTCCCGACTTCAGCTCAGGCCATGATCTCATGGTTTATTGGTTTTAGCCCCATGTCTGGCTCTGTCTGACAGCTCAAAGCCTGGAGCCCACTTCAGATTCTGTGTGTGTGTGTCTCCCTCTCTCTCTCTCTCTCTCTCTCTCTTTCTCCCCAGTTTGCATTCTGTCTCTCTCTCTCAAAAATAAATAAAAACACAAGGAATACAGAAGTGCTGATGCATAGGGGCACATGTACCCCAACATTCATAGTGGTACTTTCAACAATAGCCAAATCATGGAAAGAGCCTAAATGTCCATCAACTGATGAATGGATCAAGAAGATGTGATATATATACCCATAGACAATAGGATACTACATGGCAACATGGATGGACCTCGAGGGTGTCACACTAAGTGAAATAAGTCAGGCAGAGAAGGACAGACACCATGTTTTCACTCAGAGGTCTAACAGGAGAAACCTAACAGGGGACCATGGGGAGGGGAAAGGGAGGGGGAGAGTTAGAGAGAGGAAGGGAGGCAAATCATGAGAGATTCTTGAATACTGAAAACAAACTGAGGGCTAAAGGGAGAGTGGGAAAGGGTAAGGGGAGTGATGGGCATGGAGGAGGGCATTTGTGGGAGAGAGCACTGGGTGTTATATGGAAATCAACTTGATAATAAACTATAAAAGAAAAAGTACTTAACGGGTGCTAATTAGTTAGGCCTTATATTAATGATTAGAACTAGAATAAAAACAAAGTTTTGCATTAAAAAAATAAATAAAATGTTTAAGAGAAGTAAGTAGTAAATTGGATAATAGATATGGATAAATAAGTAGAAGATACACAGATAAAGCAAAAATGGCAAAATATAACATTTACTGAATTTATATGATATATGTAATGGTATTCACTGTACTATTCTTTGAGTTTTTGTATGTACATGAAGATTTTTATGATAAAAAGCTTGGGAAAATAAAAAAATGAATAAAAATAAATAAAAACATGTAAAAAAACTTCTATGTATCACCAAGTATCTGCAAACCATTTTCTTATGCTATGTAATTTACAGCAGAAAAATTAAAAACAAACATATTTATAAAGAATTGCCCTAATTCTTTTTAGACTTTCTACTTATAGATTTTATCCTTTCTTGGAAACATAAAAGCAATAATTAAACTTATATGGCATCATTCATCTGACAGGTTCAAAGTCTTCACAAATATCCTAACAATTTCAAGGACTGTGAGAAGCAGGATTCTCATTCCTTAATCTTAGAGTATATTGATCCTAAACTTCAGCACATAAATGCAAACATCTCCTTTAGCTACCTACATAATTACATGAGCATTATTTAAAATGATAGATTTCTTAAATGTATTTTTTTAAAAAAGCAGTTATATTCTAATGCAAAGTTGTAAGCAAAAGAGTCTGAAATAGACTAGCTTGTTAAATTCTTTTTGTGCATTTCTTGGGAAAAGAGTATTTGAGGAAACCGAGTAATAAAGAAAAATAATAAAAGAGGAAGAATTTTTTTCTTAAAAGAAAAGATTACATTATCCTCACAGTGTGTGTTCATCCCAAACTCCTGATTTTGAAAAAAAATTTCTTTAATTTGAGAGAGAGCAAGCGAGTGAGCGAGCATGTTAGTAGGGGAGTGGGGCAGAGGGAGAGAGAGAGGTAGAGACAGAAGCTGAAGCAGGCTCTACAGTTAGCACTGAGCCAGACATGTTGCTTGATACCTCAACCCTGGGATCTGACCTAAGCCAAAATCAAGAGTTGGACTCTCAGCTGACTGAGTCACCCAGGAGCCCCTGAAAAAAATTACTTTAAGTGTATGTGGGAACCATAAACAAAAGAAATACCATCTAAAATTTGCATTAGTAAAATCTAACATATGAAAATCTTCACAGAATAGGAAAAGGAAGTAAAAAAATATATAAATCACAGAGATTCAGAGCAATGAAATCTGTTTCCTATAGAAAAATAATTTCAGGAAATACCTGAAACAGGTTAAATGAACATTTAAAGGCACAGAGACACAAATGAATCACGTAAACGACTTTCTCTAAAAATAGATCTAAATGCAACATGTGCTTGCTTATTAGCAAGTTCTCATTAAAACGTGCAATACTGATTTTGACAAAAATTAAGAAAAATCAAAAAGCTTATAATATCTGTGTTTGTGAGTTGATATTTAAGATAAATTACAGCTCAAATCTTTTCCTGAGGATGACTTAAGTAGAGTTTGTACAAAAGAACCTACCAGATAAGATTACAAAGAGTTGTCTTCAGTGTCTTAGAAATTGCCTAAAGCTATACTAATTTATCTAAGAGAGAATGTCTGGTAGAGTGGTGTCTTTAAGAGACAGTTGGGGGTTGCACTCTAATCAGAGGTTCCAGCATATGGGAAGGACAGGTGTGTGTAAGGATTTGGTATGTACACATCATAACAACAAAGAAAGGTATCACTATGTAGGATTCAAGAAAGGAAGAAAAGAATGATCCAGGAAACCTTAAGTCCCAATGTGGCCAATGTCATCTCTATGACGGACTCAAGGAAGGGGGACAGACACTTTAACTTTCTCTGCTCAATGATAATCAACTTCACTTTAAAGACTTTTGGAGGAGCATTTTGCCTGTTTACAAACCTTTACCACAAAGAAACTCCTTATAACAAGCCAGGTTTTTCATGTTTAAACTCATGTTTTTATTAGCTGACACTCAGAAAATATGAAAAAGAGCCTGTCACTATTCCCTTCATTTACTTATTTAATAAACATTTACTTAACTTGGTGATGGGAATACAAGGTTCCTGTACTTTGAACAGGTCATAGCTCAGTGGGAGAAAGATGTGTAATTAGATAATTATATGGGATAAATGCAACAGAAGAGAGATGTACAGCATATTAGAGAAAGAGATAGGAAGAAGAATTAGCTTTACTGCTAGGAACCAAGACAGAGGTACGCAGAGAAGAAGGGATATTTCAGTGAAAACTAACAAGGAAAGAAGGGAATTTCAGGGAGGGCCAGCCAGCGCTTGATGCAGGAATTGAAGAGTATGCCATACTCTCTGTAAGCAACTTAGCAGAGATGGACTGTGGAGTGAATAATGGGAGAGAGGTGAGAGATGAGGCTAGAAAGGGAGGGAAGAGGATTTGCAAGGACCTTTTATAAGACCATACTGCATAGTTGGGAAGTTTATTCTCTTGGTAAGCCAGAGTTACCGGAAAGATTCTGAGCCTTCATATACTCAAATTGTACTTATACTATTTACCAATTTTCTCTTCTTCAAATCTTATAAGCTTGTCTTTCCTTATATGTAGATCTTTGCTTTCATTCTCTCTCAGCCCAGAACTAGATACAAAAAGCCTGAAAAGGAGGTAACCTGTATTCAGTACATGGACACTTTCCCATGTACTATATGCTTCAAGTACTCCAACATTTATTAAAATTATTATTAAAATAGCTCTTCTTATTTTTCTTGGTGTTCATCAGAAATCCTAGATTAGTTTTATAGGAGTAGACTTTAGAAAGATAAAAGACCATTACTGAGTAAGTCCTAAATCAGTGAACAATCTTAAGAGTATGCAACAGTAAGCTCTCCAATAAACTCTAGAAGAATTGAGGTCAGTGTCTCATTCTTCAAGACTTGAGATCATTCTTGGGTACCAACTTTTTTTTTTAAGCTCACGGAAATTCTCAGGTAAACTAATAACACAAAAAGCAGGGGGTAGCAACAGGTATAACTCCTCCCACCAGCAACTTGACTTTCAGTACAGTAGCATACATTATGAAGGGCAAGTTAACTTACAATGAATTTTAAAATAAGAGCACTCTAAATTAAGGTACAAATTAAAGAGGATAAACAAGTGAAAATAGTAGCAATCAGTTCACTAAATTAGATGACAGTTTTTTTTTTTTCAAGTTAGACCTTCTTTTTATTTACCAGCAGTCTTTTGATCTCTCCAGAGTGAAAGAGATGCTGACACTGAAGTGGGAATGGCATTAGTCATGGTTCCCTTACCCCCTTCACCATGGACACCTATTAATTTGAATGTCACCCAAGGGAAAAAAAAGAAGAATTCTGCTTCCATTTAATAAATGGGAAAACAGATTTAGAGAAATTATTTTCCAGTTTCAGTATCACTTAACACATATTTAATTGCTTCAGAGATGAAACTGGGCATTTTCCCTTTTCCTTTTATCAACTAAGTAAGCCAAACTACTTTTCCAAAACATGGACAGTACTGGTAAATAACTCCAATCTGTATGTACAAGAGCTACCAGAAATGATCAAGAAAGTAATCAAATTAAGAAAACTACTATGTCTTTGGAAAACATATCAACCTGATAACAAATTGCACACTAAACTGAAAATCGGGGTGCCTGGGTGGCTCAGTCGGTTAAGCCTCCGACTTCGGCTCAGGTCAGATCTCACGTTCTGGGTTTGAGCCCTGCGTCCCGCTCTGTGCTGACAGCTAGCTCAGAGCCTGGAGCCTGCTTCCGGTTCTGTGTCTCCTTCTCTCTCTGCCCCTCCCCCTCTCATGCTCTGTCTCTGTCTGTATCAAAAAATAAATAAAACATTAAAAAAACCTGAAAATCTAAAAAGCAACAGCAAAGTCTAACCTCTGTGCAACTGGACTGATCTGCCATTTTATATTCTTCTTCTTACATCACTTCATTCATTAATATAATTAATATAAACTATAAGCCCCACAGAGTATCAAGTGTCAAAACTAGAACAATAGTCGAAGAGCATACTATTTAATTCATGAAATTGATGCTTTTCATAAGAGGTCTTTCATATAGGGCTTGACTTTGCTGAAAAAAGAGCAATAGTAGAATGCACAAGAACGTTTTAAAGTTGAGTTTAAGCTTAACTGATAAGAGGCTGCAACAATATTTCCTATGGCACACTCCTCTCATTCAGTGGTGTGGAGTCTGTGTGTCTGCTCCTTACATCTGGGTGGGGCTTTGTGTCTGCTTAGGCCATCAGGAGAGCAAAAGTGATGCAACATGGCTTTTAAAGCTAGATCATAAGAATACCATGCCCAATGTCTACCTGATTGTCTTGGCATATCTGCTCAAAGACCCAGCCACCATGCTGTGAGGAAGCCCAAACTAACCCAAGTGGAGAGACCACAGAGAGGGGCTATGTGTAGGTGTTCCAACTGACAGTTTAGCAGAGGTCCTCGCTAAAACCCAGCCCCAGATGTTATGGAACAGAAGCCACTCCCAGAGTCTCCTATCCTCATGCCTAAATCACAGAATCTCTGACCATAATCAAATGGTTATTGGGGCACCTGGGTGGCTCAGTCGGCTAAGCCTCCAACTTTGGCTCAAGTCATGATCTCATGTTGGTGGGTTCGAGCCCCGCATCGGGCTCAGTGCTGACATAATCAAATGGTTATTTCCTGCCAGTAAGGTGGTTTTTTATTCAGCAAAAAAGAACCTGAAAAAGGAAGGATAAAGAAAGTATCTTTGGGACTGTTTAAAGCATGGTTTCATTTTGGCAGTAGAGTACAACTTCGGGTAAATAGAAAACAAAGTAACAAAGTGACCAGCCTGGCATGCAGCAGGCTAGCTATATGGCCTGGAGCTGCTCTTTCTGGGAAAAACAACTATAAAAATAAATGAGTACAGGACAACTAACCCAAGTCCCATCAGTGGTAGTGAATGAAACAATAGATATTTTGTGAGATACCATGATTACTACTCATCAATCATAAACAATAGTTATTGAGAATTTCATGTCTTCTCAGGGTGAACATGACTATTATTACTGAATCTGCCATTTATTCCATACCTAGGCAAAAGCTAGTTATTATCAACTGTAAAAGTGAAGAGTTCTTAGGGGCCTGGGTGGCTTAGTCAGTTAAGTGTCTGATTCTTGGTTTTGGCTCAGGTCATGATCTCATGGTTTGTGGGTTTGGATCCTGCATTGGGCTCTGTGTTGAGAGTACAGAGCCTGCTTGGGATTCTGTCTCCCTCTCTCTCTGCCCTTCCTCTCCTCGCTGTCTCTCTCTCTCTCTCTCTTTCTCACAAATAAATAAATAACCATTAAAAAGAAAGGGCTCTTTTTATGTCTCTCTCCTTAAAACACACACATACACATGTGTTATCTTAGAAATACTGGAATCAAGTTTGTTTGGGTACACTAAGAATACAGTATGATAAAAATACTTTTTTTAGATACCAAAAATTTCCCTAGTTTAAAATATTTATCTTAACATGTCATATTTTAAAAACAAAGAATAAAGGGACAAAATACTTTATAAGCCATTTGTTATACTATCACTTAGAGATAATTATTGTTAATATTTTGATGATTTTCCTTCCTGTCCTTTTTAATGCATGTTAAAAAAAAACAAAAAAACCCCACAGTCTCTATCATTTCAAAATGGAGTTCAGGGGCACCTAGATGGCTCAGTTGGTTAAGCACCCAACTCTTGATTTCAGCTCAGGTCATGATCTCACAGTTCGTGAAATTGAGCCCCATGTCAGGCTTTGCGTTGACAGCATGGAGCCTGCTTGGGATTTTCTCGCTCCTCTCTCTCTGGATCTCCCTCCATTCATGCATGCAAGCTCTCTCTCTCAAAATAAAACATTTAAAAAAACCAAAATGGAGTTCATATGTCATGTATATTTTATATCCTTCTTGTTATACAAAATGACATTGTGAGCACTCTCCTATGTCCTTTCAATATTCTTTCAAGACATTATTGAATAGGTAAGTTTTAATGGCTATATAAAAAGTATATTTACTTATAATTTCTTTGATCATTACTGTTTTGCACAATTAACATTTTACAATTTTTGCTATTACAAACAACACTGTGATGAAAACCTGAATACAATTCTTTGTTAGTAGAATTAGGTAAAAGAGGATGAACATTTCTTGATGAAGCCTAATGGTTTTCCAGAAAGATGTGGCAAGTTACATACTATGAGGAGTATAAAGAGTATCTAACTCAATGAAACGTCACCATAATCATGTTTCTTAAAATCCAAGTTACATATTTTACAGATACAGTAAGATGTCATGACATAAAGTAAGAGATCATTTAGTAAGTAACTTATGTTGTTGAATTCATACTAACATAATTTAGGTAAAAATGTATTTCATTTGAGAAATTAGAAGTATAAATTACTAGTACCTTAAACAGAAGGGGTGAATAATAAAATATTTGTTGAAAATTTGAAGTAATAAATGAATAAACCAAATGAAAGACTAACCATCATCTTTTTAAAAAGTCAGGATTCTGTCTAAGCTTCATATGTCACAGTCTGCAACCTAGGTAAATTTAAACATTCTTTTCTAACCTAACTTACTTTCTTAATCTATATGAAAGATATAACAATTGTCTCTATTTCTATTTCACAAGGATGTCAGAAATATAAAGAAGAAGGAAACATAACATAATGTCTTAAAAAGATAACCTTTGAAATCAAATTGCCTAGGTTTAATTCTTGGCTCTGTTATGATGCGCAATTCATTAATTTGTCAGTTTTCTCAACTGTAAAATAGGGATGATAATACTTAACTCATACAATTATTGTGGAGATTAGATGAGAAAATCCATGTTTAATTACTTAGAATCCTGCCTGTCAAACAGTAAGTGCTCAATAAACATCCAATGATAATTATTAATATATGTAAAATTCACACACAGGTAAAGTAATTGGTTTTAAAAATCTACTTGATATATAAATCATTTAAATCTCAGGTATTCTCAATTTAAAATCAATACACTGGACCAATATAGAGTTATACATTCCCCATAATTTTTAGAGTCTGAAAAATTATGAAATAAAGTTAATCACAAATAAAATATAGTATTAACAAAGTAACTTTTACAAATAAAATACAGTATTAACAAAATAATTTTCTTTTTAAAGAGATATCCTTTTTTGTGGCTCTTCACTTGACTAGATCCTTTTTACCCATCAAATCTTAGTTCAAATGTCCCCTCTTCAAATCACTCAAGCCTTCACTTAACTTGTTATTCTCTATCATGCAGTTTTCACACTCTAGTTATTTATCTGTGTCTTCCCACCATAATGTAAACTCTATAATGGAAGAAGCTTATTCGCCTTTTCTGTCACTATGAATACACTCAGTTCAGACATTTAATAAATATCTGACAAATGACCAACAAATTGATGAATAACAGACAGCTAGGCACTGAAGGAGTTGGCATAAAGGCTATAAAATTTCTTCAAAGATGGCCCTATAGATTAGGGTTTCTCAAACATTTTCATCATGACCTACAGTATAAACTACATTTTAGTAGTACTTGTTTTGCTTGTTGGGGGTGTTTGCTTATTTAATACATTCCGTCAAGGACAGAAATTACATGCTGGTTTTTTTTTTTCCCCTAGGAAGTGTGTCTTGGGTTTTTCCCTTATTATTTTCTTTTTCTTTTTCTTTTTCTTTTTTTTCTTTCCTCTTCTTTTTTTGGTGGTGGGGGTAGTTATGTTTAAATGAAGTTGCTTCTACAACACCAAAGACTTAATCATCCATTTCCTACATAAAAGGTAGCTACTTTTTTGCATGGACCTCAAGTATATTGTAGTACAGAGGTGGAATTTAAGGAAAGGTATTAAGCAGGCTATGTTGTAGCTTATGGGCAAGTAACAAATTGTATCATTTATCTTGAATGTATCATAGATAAGCTGCTATATAACGATTGCCACTTCAGATAGCTCTGAAATTAGGTAATTAGTTGTTACTTAACCTTCTAATTTCTGTATAAGTCTAATTACATGAAATAGAAGTTGGTGTTTTGATTTTTTACTTTGCTTTTCTGTTTGGAATGTCATTGTAACTACTGTATTGTAAATGATGGAAAATAATTGCATATGTTACAAAAAATAAATTGTGTTATATTAAAAAAATACATTTTATATCAAGATCCAGTAAGTGTATATATCCATATAACTAAAGCAAGTTTCAGACAAAAGTATCATCATTACTACATGTGATGAGTTCTGATATTTTTATTCCATTCTATTCTATTCCTTTTCATTAAAAATAAAATAATTACTGCAGCATGCTAAATAGATTTTATATCACATTATTGTGGAAAAACTTGAAGTGTGAAAAACACTGCTCAAGGTAAGAGGTTTTTAAGCTCATATCTGAAAGTTACGTTTAAACATGTGCATAGAAAGGAAGAGATAAAAATAAAAATGTCTGATCACAGATGATGTGATCACCTATGTAGAAAATCAGAAAGAACTGGAAAAACAAACAAACAAACAAAAAACCTCTCCTTGGACTAATAAGCAATTATAGCAAGGCTGTAGGATATAAGGCTAATACACAAAAGACAACTGCTTTCCTATATACCAGCAGTGAACAAGTGGAATTTGAAATTAAAATCACAATCACATTAGTGAAAAGTTGATATGTAGAAATCTAACAAAATATGTACATGATCTATATAAGGAATATAATGAAATCAAATAATAAATAAATGAACAGATATTCTATATTCATCAGCAGGAACACTCAATTTATAACAGACACATATGATAAAAGATTATATCCAAAATACACAAATGACCATTGAACCTCAACAATAAAAAAACCACCCAATTAAAAAATTGGCCAATGACCCCAACAGACACCTCTCTAAAGATTTATAGATGGCAAATATGCATACAAAAAGATGCTCCACATCATATGCCATCAGGGAAATGCACATTAAAACAATGAGATAACACTAAACACCTAACAGAATGGTCAAATTTTGGAACACCGACAACATTCAACGTTGATGAAGATGTGGACCCCCACAAGAACTCTCATACATTGCTGGTGGGAATGCAAGATGGTACAGGTACTTTGGAAGACAGTTTGGCAATTTCTTATAAAAGTAAACATACTCTTACCCATAAGATCTAGCAATCACACTCCTTGGTATTTACTTAAATGAGTTAAAAGCCTATGTCTACATAAAAACTTGCACATGGATGATTACAGCAGCTTTATTCATAATTGCCAAACTCTGGAAGCAATCAAAATTTCCTTTAGTAGGTGAAAGGATAAACTGTGGTACATCCAGACAATGAGATACTGCTCAGCACTAAAAAGAAATGGTCTTTTTAACCATGAAAAACATGGAAAAACCTGAAATGCATATTACTAGGTAAATGAAGCGAATCAGAAAAGGCTATACCCTGCATGATTCCAACCATGACATTCTGGAAAAGGCAAAATTATGGAGACAGTAAAATTATCAGGTTTCTAGGAGTTGAGAGTGGTGGAAGGGATAAATAGGTGTAACAGAATATTCTTAGGGCAATGAAAATACTCTCTGATACCATAATGATGGTACAAGTCCTTACACATTTGTCCAACCTTATAAAATGTAGAGCACCAAGAGAGAATCATAATGTAAACTATGGGCTTTGGGGGATTATGATGTAGGTTTGGTTTATCAGTTCAGTGTAGGTTTATCAGTTTTAACAAATGTATCAGTCTGGTGTGGGATGTTAAAAGGAGAAGATATGCATGCACAGATGCAGGGTATATATGGGAAATCTCTGTGCCTTCCCTACAATTCTGCTGTGAACCTAAAACTGCTTTCAAAAAAAAAAAAAGGCACAAATAGTTTTGTGTATGTGAGTTTGATGGTAAGGGAGGCTAATTCATGAAGAGGTTCCTATCCCCTTAAATTTAAGGGCTTCTATTACCATATATTCATTATCATTTGTGAAGCACTATACAAAAATATGTATAAAAATGTGGTTTAACATAAGGATGGGAGTATATGATAGAAAAGAGCACTGATTCTGTAGTCTGAAAAGGCTCATGTTTAAATCCTGGATTCATCATTTACTAACTCCGTTAGATTTATAAAAATTACCTTAACTATTACCCAGTAGTTTGAACATCTACTTCATGGAGTTAAGTAAAATAAATATTATGTAAAATACCCATTATAATATTGATGCCTATTTTCCAATAAATGGAAGGCATCATTATTATATTCTAATGTTTCCAAAAAAATTAACTTTCATAGACAAAATACAATGTTAAACAAAATACAATTAAATTACACAATGTAAATTAATAAAAAATAGGTGACTCATAGATATGTAGAAATTGTATCCCCAAATATTAATTTTTCTCATAGCTAACACTACTGTGTAGGAAAAATTGCATGTTCTTCCCAATATGAATTTATCAGTTCAATAAATGTACCAAGTACCCCCCATATATATAGTTTGGAAAAATGATTTAGCAAGAACAGTCTGCTGGTTTCCAGAAGGGAGGTGGGTGCAGGGAGAGGTGAAATAGGTGATGGGGGTTAAGGAGTGTGCGTGTCATGATGAGCACAAAGTGATGTATGGACTTGTTGAATTACTCTATTGTACACCTGAACTAATATAATACTGTATATTAACTAACTGGAATTAAAATAAAAACTTAAAAAAAAACGACTTAGTAAAAATATAAATAAATTACTCCCTTCACCCCATGATTGCAATTAACAATTTATGGCTTTTTAAGCAATGTTCCTCACATCACTTAGCTGCCTGTTGCAGAGCGGTGCGGCTGCGGTGGTGGTCTGCTTACTCTCTGCCTTTCGAGCTGCATCTCTTCTTGCTTGCTCAAGCAGAACTCTTGCTCTTTCTTTAAGTTCTTCTTGTCTGGATAACATTCGATGCTTAAAAGCAAAAATACAGAATTAGAAGCTCAAAAAAAAAATACACCACATAATCTATATTTGTAAACTACTCAATGGTTATATTATCCATCAAAATAATAGAAATCAGGAATAAGATTGTGTTTTATGAGATTACTTACAGGAAATATTTTAACTAGAAAGTGTAGAAAGTCTTGACATTTAGGAAATATATCTTCTTTTTATAAAAGTTTATTTATTTTGAAATAGATAGCATGCGTACCTAAGTGGGGAGGGGCAGAGAGAGGGAGAGAAGGAGAATCTCAAGCACTGACAGTGCAGAGGCCGATGCCAGCCAGGCTTGAACTACTGAACTCTGAGATCATGACCTGAGCCAAAATCAAGAGTCTGACACAACCAACTAAGCCACCCAGGTGTCCATGGAAATATAACTTTACTGCCTAAAACTGGAATTACATTTTTATTAGAACATATTCCCATAAAGTATAAGGTTCATATGTATATTGTATACATTCTTCATATTTGCTAATCATAATATAATCTTGCAGACATTTTAAAAAATTTTATTTCTTACAGTCTTCCAGGATTGATAACAAGGTGTCTTCTGAATTTGTATTGTTGAAGGATATTAAGTATCTGTTACAATAATCCTTTAAATTCTTGACAACTAACACAAAAAATTTAAAACTATCATATTTTGTTTTTTTAAAAAAAAGGAGGGGTGCCTGGGTGGCTCAGTTAGTTAAGTGTCCGACTGCAGCTTGGGTCATGATCTTGTGGTTCGTGGATTTGAGCCCTGCATCGGGCTCTGTGTTGACAGCTAGCTCAGAGCCTGGAGCCTGTCTTCAGAGTCTGTGTTTCTCTCTCTCTCTCTCTGACCCTCCCCTTCTCACGCTGTCTTTTTCTGTCTCTCAAAAAAAAAAAACATTAAAAAAAATTTTTTAATAAAAAAGGTAAAACTGGTTTTGTCTAACGCTCACTTTCCTTATAATAAGACAATTAACCATATCAGAATTGGGAGAGTGTTTTCCTCGATTAATTTGTAATCTTACAATATTTATGGATAACACAGGTAATGACCACCAATGGAAATTAGTTCTTAAATAGGACATTAATTCAAACCACACATATCCATGTTTATAGTTCAAATTACTTTTTTCTCCCCAAAAGTAGTCAAAATCTGGCTTTAAAATTTTTTTTAATGTTTATTTATTTTTGAGAGAGACAGAGTGTGAGTGGGAGAGGGGCAGAGAGAGGCGGGGGGGACACAGAATCTGAAGCAGGCTCCAGGCTCTGAGTTGTCAGTACAGAGTCTGATGCAGGACTCAAACTCATGAACTGTGAGATCCTGACCTGAGTTGAAGTAGAACGCTTAACCAATTGAGCCACCCAGGGGTCCCAACTAATATCTGACTTTAGAAAGTTATTACTATTGTTCCGATATTTAATTTCTTTTCCTTCCTTTCAATGCATAGGAATGTAAGAAAGAGATAATAAACAGTAAACATATTTATTTGGTATAGTATGAAACTTGAAAAAAATTATAACTTCATATTTTGGTCTCTGAGATTTTTATGTTTTAATATAACAATTTTTAAATACTTTTCTGTAATCTTAAGGAAAGATTTTTTTTAAGTATCCAGCTCAGTGGTTTTTACTATATTCACAAGGTTGTTAACCATCAACACTACCTAATTACAGAACATTTTCATCACCCAAGGTTTTAAGAGGATTAAACAAAAATTCTTCACTTAATAGATATAACTGAAAGGTGTAAGGGACATTGATAGATTTTTTGTCATGTTGATAGGACATAATAGAATAGAATTGGTCATTGCATTTGAACTGGCTACAAATCAACAGTTCCTAAAAACAGACAAGATTAATTAAATGAACACTGAATCTGCAGTCAAGAAATCAGGTTGTTAATCCTTCTTCCACTAATAATAAGCAATGTAACATTGAACAGGTCACTTAAAAGCTATGGTGTATTCCATTATATTATATTTAAGAACCCTCAAGTCAGGAAGACCTTAGTTCAAATACTAGATATATCACTTAATTGTGGATATAAAAGTTAATCTCTCTAAGCCTCAGTTTCCTCACTTATAAAATGGGGTAAGGGAACCTGGGTGGCTCAGTCAGTTAAGAGGCCGACTTCAGCTCAGGTCATGATCTCACAGTCTGTGGGTTCAAGCCCTGCATCGGGCTCTGTGCTGACAGCTCAGATCCTGGGGCCTGCTTCAGATTCTGTGTCTCCCTCTCTTGTTGCCCCTCCCTCTCTCACTCTCTGTCTCTGTCTCTCGAAATAAAGACCAAAAAAAAAAAAAAATTAAAATTGGGGGCACCTGGGTGGCTCAGTTGGTTAAGCAGCCAACTTCAGCTCAGGTCATGATCTCACAGTTGGTGGGTTCGAGCCCCGAGTCAGGCTCTGTGCTGACAGCTCAGAGCCTGAAGCCTGCTTCAGATTCTGTGTCTCCCTCTCTCTCTGTCCCTCTCCCACTCATGCTCTGTTTCTCTCTCAATAATAAATAAACATAAAAATTTTTTAAAAATTAAAATCAAATAATAAAAAAAATTTTTAAGATGAGGAAAAAATAGACAAACTCTCACAAGGATATTATAAAGATTAAGTGAAATAGAGTAATGTACTGAGCATTAGATCAATGTTAACTATTATATATTTAAAAATCTCTTAATTGCCTCTTTTTTTAATGTTTATTTTTGAGAGGTGGGGGAGGGACAGAAAGAGAGGAGAGAGAGAATTCAAAGCAGACTCTGCACTGTCAGCACAGAGCCAGACACGGGGCTCAAACTCACAAACCATGAGATCATAACCTAAGCAAAGTCAGTTAATTGTCTGACTTCAGGTCAGGTCATGATCTTGTGGTTCGCGAGTTAGAGCCCTGCATCAGGCTCTGTGCTGACAGCTCAGAGCCTGGAGCCTGCTTCAGATTGTGTGTCTTCCTCTCTCTCTGCCTCTCCCCCACTTGCACTCTGTCTCCATCTCACAAAATGAATAAACATTAAAAAATATTTCTGAAATAAGGGGAGATCATCTTTAAAATCCCATTAGCCCTAAAACTGGTGACTAGAGTATATCATCTTTAAGATCCTATATTGGCACTAAATTCTGTGAGTGTACAGACCTTTAAGGATTCCAGTTAGCTACACAGAAAGTGAAAGACTGTTTTGGTCTTAAGAATACACAAACTTTTTCTGAATATAAATGCAATTCATATTTCTAATAAAAATTTTAGAAAGTACATAAAAGTAAAAATAAAAATAATCAGAGGCATCATATTCCCAGACTTCAAACTATATCACAAACATACTGTAATCAAAACAGTATGGTATTGGCATAAAAACAGACACATAGATAGAACAGAACAAGATAGAGAGCAAAGAAATAAACCCAAGATTATACGGTCAATTAATTTATGACAAAGGAGCCAAGAATATACAATGGGGAAAGAACAGTCTCTCTAATAAACGGTGTGGAGAACTGGATAGTCACATACAAAAGAATAAAACTAGATGCCTATCTTACACTATGCACAAAAATTAACTTAAACCACCCACAAAATGAAAAGGCAATATAATGAATGGGAGAAAATACTTGCAAATCGTGTATCTGAAAAGGGGTTAATAATCCAAAATATATAAAGAACTCATACAACTCAATAGGAATGCAATTAAAAAATGGACAGAAGATTTGAATAAATATATTTTTAGGAAACCAAAAAAGACATAAAAATGGCCATAGATACATGAAAGGATGCCCAACACCACTAATTATCAAAGAAATGCAAATTAAAACCACAGTGAAAGGGGGAGCCAAGATGGCGGAGAGGAAGGGAGCTCTGTAAACTTCGTTTGCCCCATCGATCGAACTGAGAAGGACATTACCCTCATCTGCAAGAGCGGAAGGAGAAAATACGGACTCCAGAAGGAAGAGAACCTGAAGGATACCCGAGTGAGTGAGTGCGAACTGGGGAGATTGGAAAACGGGCCAACCTGAGACGGGCAGGGGAGGTGGGAGCCCCAGCCCAATGCGGGGCAAGCGCGCAGAGCCCAAGAGACAAAGGGAAGAGACAGAGAGACTGAACACACTCATAGTACTGTCTCTGGGGAAGAGGTAAAGAACGCTTAACCATGCTTGGAGAGAGAAGCTCACTCCATAGATAAGTGCTGGGTAGCCTAAATCCCGAAGCCAGGTGGTGCAAGGAAAGGAACAGCTTCCAGCCCTGCGCCATCTTGGCGAGGAGTTGGCGACCACTGCAGCGGCAGTGTCAGGGGTGCTCACTTCGACCTCAGTTTTGGGAGTGGGAGCACGCACCTAATCTCCACGGCGCATCTCGCCCCCAGCATTGGCCGCGTGAAACCAGAATCCCGGGGGCCAACAGGGAATAAATAGCCCCTACCTCTGCACGATACCGGCAGGGAGTAGGCAGCGGTGGAGACCTGGGTGTGCATGCAGGCTGCAGGAGCTCCCAGCTCATTTCCAGCAGCTACCGGCGCCACCTCCGGCAACAGCTGCTCACTCATTCCTCCCCCAACTCTAACGCCATCCCCGCTGGGGGTTGAGTCTGTGACAGGGCGCACACACTTCACCTCCTACTGCGCATCTCACCTCAGGCAGGGGCAGCCGAAATCCCAGCCTGAGCCAAGACAAACTGATTCCTCCCCCTAAGAAGCCAGCCACCAAAGCAAATACATCTCATTGTGGTAGCATAAACGTGCATGGACTGGAACAATGAACCCAGGCGGGCCTGGAAAATACAACTCGGCTCAACTGCTGCACAAGGAGATCAGACTCATTAGAGTGGCCTACAGTGCTTAGTTCAGAGGAGCTTGTGGTGCCACCATTCTAATCTCTGCAGACACCAAGGCGGAGACTCGGAGAGCAGCATCAGAGACCTAACACACCAAAACACGCCTATCCACAAGGGGGAGCTGCTGCTTTTTTTTTTCTTATAAAAAAACTTTCTTTTCTCTTTTTTTCTTCACTTTTTTCGTACTTATTTCTTTGTTATTATTACCTTTTTTTTTACTTAATTCTTTTAAATTTTTACTCCTTATTTTCCTTTCTCCTTTCTCCCTTTCTTTTTCACCTTCTTGCAATTAAGATATATTCTCCTGTATCTCATCCTTACCTATCCCTTCAACTGGTCATACACTTTAGACTGTCCACTGTCCTTTGTTGTCTCCGACCCCCTTTTATTATTATTTTTTTTTTATTTTTATTTTTTACTTAATTATTTTAAATTCTTACTCTGTATTTTCCGTTCTCCTTTCTCCCTTTCTTCTTCACCTTCTTGCAATCCAGATATATTCTCCTGTATCCCATTCTTACCTCTCCCCTCAACTGGTCATACACTTTTAGACTGTCCACTGTCCTTTGTTGTCTCCAACGCCCTTTATTTTTTTTTATTTTTTCTTTTTCTTTTTTTTCCTCTTCTCCCCTTTTCATCTCTTTCCTCTCCAATCTCTTTATTTTCTTTCCCCCTTTTAATGTGTTTGTTTGTTTGATTTGTCTCTGCATTTGTGCGTTACTGTTCCCTCTGTGTTTGTCTGTCTGTTCTCCTTCTTAGGACTATACCAAGAAACAAGCCAAAGTGTGCATGACAGCGAGACCCAAATATTGCTGAGTAGGGAAATAAAATATTTAAAGGCAGAACAAGAGAAACTGAGAGACACCATTAAAAGAATATTTCCTGAAATGACAAGCCCTGGACAGTCAATAAGCCCCCTTTAACAGAGAAATATTAACAGGTGCACAGTGCAAAACAAGCTTTCTAAAGGTGACAAGAGACAGAAAACTAGCAAAAATGACAATACAAAGAAACTCTACCCTGAAGAACCTCCAGGAGGAAGTCACAGCCACAGAACTGCTCAAGGCAGATCTAGACAACATACCGGATCAAGAATTTAAAAAACTTATCATAAAATTAATCGCTGGGGTTGAGAAAAGAATCAAAGAATCAACTGAAACAATCACTAGGCACTTTGAAAATAGGTGTGATGAGTTAAAAAAGGCTATAGATGAGGTGAATAACAAACTGGAGGCAGCCACCTAAAGAATTGACGAGGCAGAGAGAAGAATAGGTGAATTAGAAGATATTGTTATAGCAAAAGAGGAAGCTGAAAAAAGGAGAGAGAAATTAATCCAGGAGCAGGAAAGGAGAATTTGAGACCTGAGTAATACAATCAAGCGGAACAACATCCGTCTCATAGGAATTGCTAAAGAGGAAGACAAACAGAAAGGGCCTGAAGGGATACTAGACCAAATTATAACTGAGAACTTCCCAAATCTGGGAAAAGAAATAGACATTCAAATTCAAGAAGCACAAAGAACCCCCTTATGAGGTAACTTGAATCGGTCATCGGCATGACATATCATAATGAAACTGGCAAAATATAAAGATAAAGAGAATTCTGAAAGCAGCTAGGGAGAAAAGGGCCCTCACATACAAAGGGAAACCTATCAGAGTGGTTACAGACCTATCGAATGAAATTTGGCAGGCCAGGAAGGAATGGCTCGAAATCTTCAATGTGATAAACAGAAAAAACATGCAGCCAAGAGTCTTTTATCCAGCAAGCCTGTCATTCAAAATAGAAAGAGATAAAAGTGTTCCCAAATAAACAAAAATTGAGAGAATTCATGACCACCAAACCAGACCTGCAGGAAATCCTAAGAGGGACTCTATAAGGGAAATGTTGCAAAGAATACAAGGTGCCAGAGACACCACTATAAACATGAATTCTAGGGAGGACACAATCACTCTAAACCCATATTTTTCAATAATAACACTGAATGTAAATGGACTGAATGCTCCAACAAAACCACACAGGGTAGCAGAATGGATAGAAAAACAAAACCCATTTATTTGCTGTCTACAAGAGACTCATTTTCAACCAGAAGACACCTTCAGGTTAAAAGTAAAGGGATGGAGAAATATCTATCAGGCGACTGGAAGCCAAAAGAAAGCTGGAGTAGCCATACTTATATCAGACAAACTGGACTTTAAAGTAAAGGCAGTAACAAGAGATGAAGAAGGACATTATATAATAACTACAGGATCTCTCCATCAGGAAGAGCTAACAATTATATCTATGCGCCAAATTTGGGAGCACCCAAATACATAAAACAAATAATCACAGAAAGAAACAATCTTATTGACAAAAATGTGCTAACTGCAGGGGACTTTAATACTCCACTGACAGCAATGGATAGATCAACCAGACAGAAAATCACTAAGGAAACAATGGACCTG
>NC_043703.1:107441336-107442877 GCF_006229205.1 Suricata suricatta | reverse complement strand
GAAGGATCTATTACAACCAATCCCTTAGAAATACAAGCAATCATCAGAGATTACTATGAAAAACTATATGCCAACAAACTGGACAACACAGAAGAAATGGACCAATTCCTAAATGCACATGCACTGCCAAAATTCAAACGGGAAGAGATAGAAAGCATGAATAGACCAATAACCAGTGAAGAAATCGAATCCGTTATCAAAAATCTCCCAACGAATAAGAGCCCAGGACCAGATGGCTTCCCAGGGGAATTCTACCAGACATTTAAAGCAGAGCTCATACCCATTCTTCTCAAACTATTCCAAAAAATAGAAATAGAAGGAAAGCTTCCAAACGCATTCTACAAAGCCAGCATCACCTTGATACCCAAACCAGACAGGGACCCAGCCAAAAAAGAGAACTACAGACCAATATCCTTAATGAATACAGAGGCAAAGAATACTCAACAAGATACTAGCAAATCGAATTCAACAGCACATACAAAGATTTATCCACCATGATCAAGTGGGATTCATTCCTGGGTTATAGGGACGGTTCAGTATTTGCAAATCCATCAATGTGATCCATCACATTAACAAAAGAAGGGAAGAAAACCATATGATCCTGTCGATAGATGCAGAAAAAGCATTTGACAAAATACAGCACACTTTCTTAATAAAAACCCTTGAGAAAGTCGGAATAGAAGGAACTTACTTAAAACATTATAAAAGCAGTTTATGAAAAGCCCACAGACAATATTATCCTCAATGGGGAAAAACTGAGAGCTTTCCCCCTGAGATCAGGAACACGCCTGGGGTGTCCACTCTCAACACTGCTGTTTAACATAGTTCTGGAAGTCCTAGCATCAGCAATCAGACAACAAAAGGAAATAAAAGGCATCAGAATTGGCAAGGAAGAAGTCAAACTTCCACTTTTTGCAGATGACATGATACTCTACATGGAAAACCCAGCAGACTCCACCAGAAGCCTTCTAGAACTGATCAATGAAGTCAGTAAAGTCGCAGGGTACAAAATCAATGTACAGAAATCAGTTGCCTTCCTATACACCAAAAATGAAGCAGCCGAAAGAGAAATCAAGAAACTGATCCCATTCACGATTGCACAAAAAACTATCAAATACCTAGGAGTAAACCTAACAAAGGATGTAAAAGAACTATATGATGAAAACTATAGAAAACTTATGAAAGCGATTGAAGAAGACACCAGGAAAAGGAACAACATTCCCTGTTCATGGATTGGAAGAATAAACATTGTGGAAATGTCATTACTACCCAAAGGAATCTACACATTCAATGCAATCCCCATCAAAATTGCACCAATATTCTTCTCAAAGCTAGAACAAACTATCCTCAAATTCATATGGAACCACAAAAGACCCGATTAGCCAAAGTTATATTGAAGAAGAAAACCAAAACGGGAGGCATCACCATCCCAGACTTTAGCCTCTACTACAAAGCTGTCATCATCAAGACAGTATGGTATTGGCACAAAAACAGACACATAGACCAATGGAATAGAATAGAGAACCCAGAACTGGGCCCAC
>NC_043703.1:107439858-107441236 GCF_006229205.1 Suricata suricatta | reverse complement strand
ACCTCTAAACATTTCATTAAATCCAATTATACAGCAAACACTCCCAAAATAAACTCAGACTGTATTGCAGTTTCACTTAACAGTATATAAAATGCTGTGTTGTGACAGGTATCAACTATCCATTAGATACTGAATCAATTTTTCTTAAGCACTACTTACTGCTTGCTTTTCTTGAAGCTAGATCATCTGAAAATTTCCTCTTAGACCTATGAGTGCAAACATATGGTATCTGTCCTTCTCTGCCTGACTTATTTCGCTTAGCATGACACCCTCAAGGTCCATCCACTTTCCTACAAATGGCCATATGTCATTCTTTCTCATTGCCATGTAATACTCCATTATATATATATACCACATCTTCTTGATCCACTCATCAGGTGATGGGCATTTAGGCTTTTTCCATGTTTTGGCTATTGTTGACATTGTTGCTATTGAACATTGGGGTACATGTGCTTTTATGCATCAGCATTTCTGTATCTCTTGGATAAATCCCTACTAGGGCTATTGCTGGGTCATAAGGGAGTTCTATCAATAGTTTTTTGAGGAAACTCCACACTGTTTTCCAGAGTGGCTGCACCAGTTTCCATTCCCACCAACAGTGTAGGAGGGTGCCCGTCTCTCCACATCCTCGCCAGCATCTATAGTCTCTTGATTTGTTCATTTTAGCCACTCTGACTGGTGTGAGGTGGTATCTCAGTGTGGTTTTGATATGTGTTTCCCTGATGAAGAGTGATGTTGAGCATCGTTTTATGTGTCTGTAGGCCATCTGGATGTCCTCTTTGGAGAAGTGTCTGTTCATGTCTTCTGCCCATTTCTTCACTGGGTTCTTTGTTTTGTGAGTGTGAAGTTTGGTGAGTTCCTTGTATATTTTAGATACTAGCCCTTTATCTGATATATCATTTGCAACTACCTTTTCCCATTCTGTTGGTTGCCTATCAGGTTTCTTGATTGTTTCCTTTGCAGTGCAGAAGCTTTTTATCTTGAAGTCCCAAGGGTTCAGTTTTGCTTTCATTTCCCTTGCCTTTGAGGATGTTTCGAGTAGGAGATTGCTGCGGTGGAGGTCTAGGAGGTTTGATCCTACTTTCTCCTCGAGGGTTTTGATGGTTTCCTGTCTCACATTCAGGTCCTTCAGCCATTTTGAGTTTATTTTTGTGTATGGTGTAAGAAAGTGGCCTAGTTTCATCCTTCTGCATGTTGCTGTCCAGTTCTCCCAGCACCACCTGCCAAAGAGGCAGTCTTTTTTCCATCGCATACTCTTTCCTACTTTGTCAAAAATTAATTGACCGTACATTTGTGGGCCCAGTTCTGGGTTCTCTATTCTATTCCATTGGTCTATGTGTCTGTTTTTGTGCCAATACCATACTGTCTTGATGATGAC
>NC_043703.1:107416191-107439758 GCF_006229205.1 Suricata suricatta | reverse complement strand
TAAGTCTAATTACATGAAATAGAAGTTGGGGTTTTGATTTTTTACTTTGCTTTTCTGTTTGGAGTGTCACTGTAACTACTGTATTGTAAATGATGAAAAATAATTGCATATGTTAAAAAAATAAATTGTGTTATATTAAAAAAATAAATAAAACCACAGTGACATATTACCTCACAACTAGTGACAATGGTTATTATCAAAAAGACAAGGAATAATAAGTGTTGGTGAGGATGTGGGGGAAGGGGAACCCTTATGCACAGTTGGCAAGGATGTAAATTGGTAGAGCCACTGTGGAAAACAGGACGGAGGTTCCTCCAAGAAATGAAAAACACAACTTTCTTATGATCCTGAAAGTCCACTTCTGGGTGTTTATCTAAAGAAAATAAAAACAGTAACTCAAAAAGATATATGCATCACTATGTTCACTGCAGCATTATTTATAATAGCCAAGATATGAAAACAACCTAAGTGCTCACTGATCGAAAAGCACTGGGTAAGGAAACTGTGACACACACATACACACACACAAACATATAGTCAGTAACATATTATGCATCCATAAAAAAAGAATGAAATCTTTCTACTTGTAACAACATGCATGGATCCTGAAGGCATTATGCTAAGTAAAATAAGTCAGACAGACAAGACCCAAGGCAAGAGGATTTTACTTTTATGTGGAATCTGAAAACAAAACAAAGCCCCCAAAACCCAAAACACCAAGCTCACAGATATAGAGACCAACTGGTAGTTGCCAGAGGTTAGGGGTAGAATGTGAATGAAATAGGTAAAGGAGGTCAGAAATTACAAAATTCCAGTTATGAAATAAATAGGTAATTGGGATATAATAATGTATGGCATGGTGACTATAGTCAATAATACTATAGTGCATATATGAATGTTAAGGGAGCAGATCTTAAATGTTCTCATCACAAGAAAAGAAATTTTTTTGTAACTATGTATGGTAATAGATGTTAACTAGGCTTATTGTGGTGATCATTTCACAATGTATACAAACATCAAATAATTATATACCTGAAACTAATATAATATTATGTGGCAGTTATATCTCAATAAAAAAGAATAACTTAAAAATAAAAAATTGGGGTGACTGGGTGGCTCAGTAGTTTAAGTGTCTGACTTTGGGTCAGGTCATGATCTCATAGTTTCTGAGTTCAAGCCTACATCAGGCTTTCTGTTATCAGCACAGAGTCCATTTCGGATTCTGTCTCCCTCTCTCTCTGTCCCTCTCCTGCTTGTGCACATGCTCTTGCTCACTTGCTCTCTCTCAAAAATAAATTAACAAAATAATTTAAAAATTAATAAAATAAAAAATGAAGGAGGTGCCTGGGTGACTCAATTGGCTAAGTGTCAACTCTTGATTTTGGCTCAGATCATGATCTCATAGTCATGAGATTGAGCCCTGTGTCAGGTTCCATGCTAGGCATGGAGCCTGCTTAAGATTCTCTCTCTCCTTCTCCCACTGCCCCTCCCTTGTTTGCTCTCTCTCTCTCTCTCTCAAAAAAATAAATAAATAAAATAAAGATAATTAGCAATCCTGGCACCCAGAGATAATCACTATAGAATCATGCTTTTTAAAAAACTCTTTTAAATGTTTATTTTTGAAAGACAGAGAGAAAGAGCATGAGCAGAGGAGGGGCAGAGAAAGAGAGGGAGACATAGAATTTGAAGCAGGCTCCAGGCTCTGAGCTGTCAGCACAGAGCCTGACTCAAGGCTCAAACTCACAAACTGCGTGATCATGACCTGAGCTGAAGTCGGCAGCTTTACCAACTTTAGCCACGCAGGCGCCCTGAACCATGCTTTTTTTTTTTAACTTAATATTCTATTGTGAGCATATTCTCATGTAAATATTTTAAAAAATATTTTTAAACACAATTTTAAACTGTTTACCTAGCACTCTATTAATCTATTAATACAGATGTATCATACTTTAACTTGTCTTAAGGTATTTAGGTTGTTTATAATTTTTCATTACAAAGAACAATGTTTTTATACCCATCTTTATAGATAAATTCTTGTATACACTTATGATTATCCTAGGGAAAATAATTCCTAGAGGTAGAATCTAATGAGATAAACATTTTTAAGGAACTTGATGTACATTGTAAATTGTCCTTCAGTAAAGCTAACTGCTTTACATCTAGGCTGATTATCTTTAGTGCTATTATGGTCAAATATGAAGAGATATTATAAGTATAGAGTTTAGAAGCATAGACAGACTTTAGAGTCAGAAAAGGTTGGTTTTGAATGCAAACTTTAACACTTATTAAGTGATCTTAGGCAACTCTGTAAACCCAATTTTCCCTTTATATTAAGCAGAATATTACTTACCTCATGGTTATAAAATTTAAGAGAGATATGTATAAGATATATAAAGGTCAAGCATTCAAATGAGCAACATTATGACTTTAGGCCTATGTAGCCTAATTAAATGATCAAATTTTTTCTAATCTAATACCATTAAGTGCTAGATGTACTATTATTTTATGAACTCCCTAGAAAGATTAAACATTGTCAAACTCTAATATACTATCTATTATAATGAACATCTTGATTTCAGAGAAAATGTAAAAAGATGCTTATCTTAGAACTGATGAAATACAGCATGTAAAAAAACAAATTTTTGAGAAATTTGCCTAATTTAAAAAACCTGTTAAAATTGTCCAATTTAAAAAAACCTATGAAATACTGGCAATCTTTTTATAATTTTTTGTGTTAGGCAATACTTCTGATAAAAAAACAAAATCCAAAACAAAAAACACCTTTAGCTTTATCCTAAACAAAATTCTGACCATTTTACCAATGGTCAATAAAAATAGATATATAGAGTCATAAACAGATGTTGCCCCCATCATGTGGATTTATTGTACATCATCTAAACCTGCTGAATAGCATCACAGCATGACAGAGTTTTAGAGCTAAAAGGGCTCTTAGAGATTATTTCATTTAATATATGTGGAAAATAATATTAAAAGAATTTAAATGGCTAGTTAACATGTCACACTGGTAATTAGCAGAGCCAAGATGAGAACCTAGCTGTACAGATCCCATGTCCGAAATATTTTTAATTTTTAAACATAGATTAATTTCTAGGCTTAATTAAATATATATATATTTACCTTAAAAATCTGGGTTATAAGAAAATTCTTTATTGGGTAATACCTTGAACTCAGGTTACCAAATTCTGCATTTATTAACCACTAGATGTTTACTGATTATCTGCTATGTATGGACATTCTGATGTCTTGGAAGCTTTTTTGTCCTAAAAGTTACAGTGTTTAGAACTTATGATTTGTAACTTTTGATTAGGAGAACAGGGGCTTGTTCTGTTAGCTACTATTAATTTTTTTGATTCGAAAATGTACATTTTTTCTTAATACCTCTGAAAACGTAATACTGATGCATCTTATAGTCTTTGTCAGCCAGATGGTAGTCAAGACAGCTATCAACAATGTAGCATTTAAATTAAAAGGGAAATGTTAAAAATATTTATATATTCATTTAGAAATAACTATAATGAGCCCATTATATGTTAACATATTGCAACAAAAAAATAATACTTAAAAAAACCAAAAAGAGTGAGAGTGGCATTATTTTATAATTTTTAGAAATATCTTTACTGTCTGGCTTAAGAGTAGGCAGCTGTATTCTCATTATCTATTTTTGTATTCAATCTTTTGAGATACCACAAGTCATGTAGCCTCCAGAAAACGTTGCTGTACACTTGTGAGAAAGCAAAAGTAAAAAAGGTAAATGTTCTATTATTATAATGAAAAGAGTTTCAACTTTGGGGGCTCTCTGAAAGAGGTTAGGAAAGCCACAGGGTTCCCAGATCATACTTAGAGAACCACCACTGTAACATCATGCTTTTGATGGCAAAGAAGGTAACACTGTGTGGAAAAACAGGAACACCAACAATTCCAAATCAAAACGTGATTCACAAGAGTCAGATTCCAAATTCCAATTGTAAATCAATTATATCTTAACCAATTTATTTTGCTTAAATTATTTTTTATGTATACACAAGAGTGTTGTTATATGACAAAAAAAAATCCATGCCTGAATAAGTTTAAAAGAATTCATTCAGTAGGTAAAAATAAAAATTCCATGTAATAAGAAAACCATTTATCATAGTTTTCTGCCAATGTTTTCCTTTCTGGTACATAAAATAATGGTATATTTATAATTGATGGTGTCAGAGATTCAATTAAATATAGTAAATATTGTAAGGTCAAATCTGTGTCATATTCCCCTCATGGGGAGAAACTGGGATGTTACCAGAATTTTTAAACACAAGTAACAATGGGAATGAAAATATCAATTTCAATGCAACTAAAATATCTGAAAAAAATACTTTAAATGGGAAATATTTAACTTAGCATTACATATTTTCAGAATGATATTCCTACTATATGGAATAGTGAAATATCTTTGATTTATTCTTACAGTGAAATGGTTTGCTTTTATAGGTAAATAATATTTTGATTTGAAAAGGTAATATTCTTTATTCTTCAATCTTCAAATTTGGATTTGTAGGCTTGAATTATTATATCATAAACTTTAAATGAAGCACAGGTATATTTTAGGTTTTTATATAATGGGAAATTGACTCTAATCAGTTGTAGTATTTTATAGTGGTCTATAAACACAAAAAATAGGATAATTATTTACTGAATATATGAAATCATCATTCTAACTCACTTACCTGGACTGTTTTTGTGGAATGATCTGCATGATTGAAAGTGGTTCTATCAGCATCTGGATCAGACTCTGTCTGCCTCAGGGACGTACGTTTTTTCTTTGTAAGGTCTGCATCTCTATTATATGAGTATCCAAGTTTGGAAGTGGGAGATAAGCTTGGTTTTTTGATAGGAGATTCAGGATCTGATCTGCATTCTAAAGGTCTGGAATTCTCTAATTTTTCCTTCTCCAAGTTATTACTGATGTCTAGAGTCTGAAGTTTTTGTTCCTCTGTCTCCTCGCTAATAAAGGGTGGAGACAAATCCTTCTTCCTATCACTAACATATAAGTCACTTAATTCTAAAGTCTCCACTTTCAGGAGTCTCTTCTTGCCTAACAAAACTTGTGCGTGGATTGGATCTGTATTGTAACATATTCCAGGGTCATCGGATCCTGAAGTCCTTCCAGAGCTCTGCTGGGACTTTTGGGGTTCTGTGTCACTTTTAGTCCTGCGACAATAAGGGGAGGATGTGCTTGGACTAAGATGATCATCAGGAGTCTGATGTTCACTTTCTGACTCTCCAACCCCACTATCATTTACAAATACAGAGTCATCTTGCGACAAGAAGTCTACTGCTCCGCTGGTAGGCTGCTGCATTTCAGGCTCCCGTTTGAGATCACTAAGCTCTGCATAAAATTTTTCCTGATCAACAGAACTATTTGTATCTGTTTCATAGTTTCCAACTTTATATGTGCTTTTACTACTGTTCTCCTCTATCTGGACAACATTCAGTTCTTGGCCACTGAAATGTGCCCTGATTTGATAAAGATAAGTCATAACAGTCAGCTTGTCAGGAATTGCTAATAAAACCATATCAGAAGGTTCCAACAACCGGGAAATTCCTATGCTGGCAAATCCATCATATGCCTTCAAAGAAAGGAAAAACAAAGATATATTGAATAGTTCAAACAATCCATTCATTTTAAAAACAGCAAAAGAACAGATATTAACTAGACATACTGTGGTGATCATTTTACAATATATTGAATCATTATGTGGTGCTATATGTTTCATATGTTATATGTCAACTACACTTTAATAATAAAGTTATAAAAATATAGTTTAGTTACCAGAAGAAAAAGCAAATTTTTAAAGAATTTTGTTGTTGTTGTTGCTGGAGAGTATATTACATTACTAACATTAGCACTATAAGAAAGAACAAAATTTCATGTCCAAAATTTGTAAAAGTGGGATAGATGCAAGAAAAAAAATTCTTAATAACAATTGAAATGTTCTTTGACAATAAATAAGTAAAAATGAGAATTAAAACAAAGAAACCCTTAGAATCACTTTTTATAAGAAACTAAGGTATAAGGAAATATTAATTAATCTGGAGCTTTATCATTCCTATCAATCTGTCTTTACCAGGTTCATGTAAATGCAGTGACCTGTGAAGAAAAAGTAGAGCGAGGTATGTCCAAGAACAAAATCCTAGATTACCTGGCATGAAATACAAGTAAGTGCTATTTTGAGCCTAAAAACATAGAAACATTTTTTAAATGCTCAATTAGGAGTGATTTTCATAATGAAAAGGGTGATTGCATTTTAACTCCATCCATTTTGGAAAGAATGAAATGTTTTGAGTAGTACAACCTAGTTGAGAATGTGAGGCTGCATTGTATTATTTTTGTTAGCCTTTAAAATGACTGTGGCACATCAGGTTTTTCTAGTTTTGAAGAATCAAAGCTGCTTCTCAATTTACAATTAATTATTACTATCCTGAACTAACCCTTGAAAACAGCACTGTGTTGCTAGGAAGCATTAAAAATATACCTAAAGGTTCAGGTATACTCTTGGAAAAAGTATGGACCCTCTTTTGTACTCTCACTTTGGAATATAAAATGTCTAGTCTTTGTAACAATCTAGATGTAGGATCATAACTCAAAGTTTTTCTTAAAATAAAGGCTAGGAAATTATGTAACAACTTAGAAGGAATTAGTCTTTTGCACTTACATGTTAAAGAGCATTTCTACCTTTGAATTTAATCCTCATCTCATAGTCTTCCTGGAGTTTAATAAATGTGGAATAAGTAAGAAAGAAAATGAAAAATAAATTGCAATATTAAAACCTCTTCATTTTCACAGCACTGTGTTTCATAATATAGGTACTTCAAAATATTTACTCAAGAGAATGGCTCAGTTGGTGTGCATGTTTAGGCCTGTTTGTTATTTTACATGTTTTAGGAAAATTAAAGTCATTTTCCTCCTCATGTGTCTTGACAATTTGATTGACAGACATCAATTGCAGACCATCACGAAAAGCACCACAGGCAGTATTCTAAACATTTCCCAATTATCTAAAACACTGACATACTGGTTAAGATCATATGTCACAGGTAAATACCTTTTTTTTAAATTCAGCACTTTTTACAGGCCTGGGAAAATCATTAGCTTCCTTGTGGGGAATCTCCTGCTAGTGTTTTGCTTCATGTAGCAATTCATTTTACGCACACTAACGGCACTAAAATTTTTTTAAAAAACAAACTGGGTTTCTTGTAAGCGAGGTCAAGACTTTATAATATAAAAGAATCTTCCCCTAGGTTAACCTCTTTTGCTGTGGTCAATCACCTGTCTTTTCAGCTGTTTGTGTGTGGAGGGAAAAAAGAGGTCTTTCAAAGAAAATGGTCTTATTCATTCCTAGATGTTATTTAATTGGTAAGGAGGAGTCATTGCCAGTTATGTTATACATCTGCATGGAACTTAAGACACAGGCATTGTTTCCAATGCTCCTTTCAGTCCAATCAAGGGCAGATGGGGTTATCAGGAAGAATTGTGTGAAGCCGGAAATAAATCTGCAGGTAGTAGCTGATACTCAATGCAGATATCAGGTAAAAAGTTGCAAAGTGATGAAAAGCAAAGACTGTATAACAATTATGTATTCAATTGTGCAATGAATAGGACCATCTAAATTAAAATCCTTTCAAAAAGTCATGATTATCTACCCTAGAAGATCTAATTGAGAAAAAATGTAATAGGATATTCTTCTCTATATAGTAATATGTAAACCCAAGGTTTGCTCATCATTATTAAGTTCCTGAAAAAATAATGTAAAGAAGTACAACCTAAGCCTTAAGGCAAATCTCCATACTCTTAAAAATACATAGCCAGGTAAAATCAACAATGTTTCCTTTTCAAAATTTCAAATAGTAATTTAAAAGCTTCACTTTATAAAAATAATAATGCTCTATTTTATGCTTTTATATGCATTTAAATTAGCTTAGTATTTTATTCAAATGCAAATAAAACAGGCAAAGAACTATCACATCTAAAGATATAATTTAATTGATGAAAACAGGCATTTCACTTTGATAGACACAAGCTCTCCAAAATTATACAAAAAATAAATCACAAGAATGACCTACTCTGTAGCTTATCCACCACAGACATGATTTCTATAAGGAAATACACACTGATATATTAAGATTACCTTTTTTGGTGGCATATTCAATTAAAAAAACCTGATAGTTTTAAAATTTATTTCTCTAGGGCCAGCATCATGCATTTATAAAAGTTTTTATTTAGTGACAATACAAATTTTTGGGTTTAGAGGGCAATAAAGGCAAAAAATTGTTGAATTAAATTCTCATCTGTTAACTGAACTTCTATCAAGATTCCATTTATAGACTTTTTAACACTGCTTGGTGGTGTTAGTTATCTAATTTAAAGTAGACTGAAAACTTCAGACCAGAGGTTATTAATCACTTTGTCCCTATGAATCCTTTTGGCAATATATTCCTTCTCAGAATAGTGCTGTACATTTATAAAATACATAGGACTACAGAAGAAACCAATTATATGAAAAACAAAACCATAAAAATATTAGTAAGACTGAATTTGAGAAATAGCAATATGTATATATACTTTTGGTGAATGCATTAACAACTGTCATTGCGTAGAAGTGAAGAGCTTAAAAGATATTTATAGATATAACAACTGCAACTGTAATATGATATCAAAATATCTGAGATTCTTAAGGTGATAAAGTCTTAGGCATGGCTAATGCTAACGTGGTGTGTTGTCTAAATTCATAATTAAAGAAGATGTTAAATTTCACTTAAAGAATTAAGAAAAGAAAATACATCTTCCCCCTACTCATGTTCAAGAACCCTCCGAATTCTATCCATAGCTCCCAGATTAAGAACGCCTATTCTAAGACAACAATGTATTTCATTAACTTTTCAGTTGAAGAATTCAATTCAGTACCAGAAACATTAGAGTTCCTACTGTGTGCTGAGTTAGTGCTTCTCTCCATTCTCATGTCACAGTGCACATACATGATTATAATAATGTACTGTGCACCGAGAAAATATAGTTAATTTAGCTTGCAACCACAGTCAGCCAGCCCAGCAGCCTCTGGGCTACCCTGCCCCACATAGCTACCCTAAAGCCTGAAAGAATATCCCCCTGCACAGTATCTAGGAAGCTTTGACCTTAGTATACTAATTAATTATGTGGAAAAACTACAGTTTACCAGAAAAAAAAAAAAAAGAAAAGAAACCCAAATTTCATATCTTTTTACTTCTAGGAACATATGCTTTCTTTCTCGCATACCTGCCCTCTTTCCCTCCCAAGAGATTTTTCTAAACTTTATGGTACAAGAGTTTGGGGTGCACTTTTTAAAAGCTAAATCTTGAATTAAAAAATATGCTTTAATAAATAGTTAACAATTAATGAAGTCCATACACATTAAAATCTGATGCCAGTCTGGCACTTGTGATCTTTAAAGGCCATGCAACCTACAGTAACGCATGCATCCTAATTTGAACTGCAAGAAGACTATCTTTTTTTTTTTGTGAGCTGCAGTTATGACCTTACAACACAACCTCACTCTCCCTAAATCAATAAAAGGTGCAGAAGAGCCAAATTTGAAACTATGTATTTTTTTCCTTGGTAATCCTTACCTTTTTGTTGTTCTCTTTAATATCTTGAGGATTCAGAGATTTGTAGTCACTAAGGGAGAAAATGGCACAGCAGGTATATACAGTATTTGATAAAAACAGCTGCTTTTAAAACAAACTGAATCTAAAAATTTGACATTCAATAATACCAAAGAGTAACTAGCAATTTTATAGCAGTTCAATCAACAAAACTAATAGTGTGGAAAACTAAGGAAATAAATAAATAAATAAATAAACAAAAACAGTGATTACATGTTTCATTGCCTGAAGCTTTCCATCTAAAAGAGAAGTTAAGGCAGCGCACCAGAGACCTGTCATGGCAACCAAATTTACCATTAGGTAATCCCTTGTTGTCAATGTACAAAGAGCTACGGGCTTATATGTCACATCTCATTTTAACAGTAACACAATTTTCATAATAAAGTCAGTTATTTGTATGAGATTAAGAAGAAAAACTTTTTTTTCTTTTTTTCTTCTTTAAAAGAAGATTGGCTTTAGGCATCAAGAAGGGAGAACTTTTCTTTTTGGCACACTTTTCTCAAAAAGCAAAAGGTGTGAGTAATAAAGAAAACAAAGTCAACTATTTTAGGACAGGCATTAATGAAATTATTTATGTTTGGGGCACCTGGTGGCTCAGTCAGTTAAGCATCTGACTCTTGATTTTGGCTCAGGTCATGATCTCACGGTTCATGAGTCTGAGCCCCACATCAGGTTCTGCACGGACAGAGTGGAGCCCATTTGGGATTCTCTCAGTCCCTTTCTCTGCCCCTCATCTGTGCACACGGCACACAAATAAATAAATGAATAAACAAAAAAAAGACAAATTATTTATGTTTTCAAAGAAACTGTCTATAATCTACAAAACCTTTACAGGGAATGGAAAATGTTTTTACTTACATTAAATCTGGTCTAAAGTGGTGTAATATTGCACAAAAAGATAAACCATTTCTCCATGATGTAGTAAAATTGGTGATTTTTACTCCCCGGTAGTTTTTTGTAACTTCTTTGCACCATACAAGCAATGACTGACTAGCATTTGGCTTTCGCCCCAAAACAGGACTTGGGATAGGACTCGGCTAGAAGAAAAGGAAAAGAGAAAAACATTAAAATAATTTAATGAAAGATGAAAATTAACATTAATTGACCTAAGTAGATCATTTAAACCCTTTGATGTCAGTTTAGGTCCTTCAAAAATGTCAATTCAAGACAACTGTAACCACCAAGAAGGAGACATGAATCTTAAGTTATTATCTTCAGTTTTAGCCTATGGCATTTGCCTGACAAGGAGGTAGATATGCAAGATTTTAAACTCATACATAAGAACAAGCCAAGAGCTATACTGATGAAAACGTTATATTAAAGTATTTAAATACTTAAGTCTCAATATCTGTGTACTGTTATACCCTAAAAAGTTTTCCTCAAATACAATCATGGAAAATATAGTTCCTTTTTGACTAGATTAAAAATAATGTATTTTAAAGTCTAACTTTAGCACAAATTGTTAGCAGTGGAAAGATCAAGAACCTATTAAGTTTTTTAAAATCAGTAATCATATTTTTGACAGTACAATGGTAATCATACTCAAACATATTTCTTATATAAATTTAAAGATGACAAAATAGAGTTATTAGCAACAGTCAGGCATTGGTAGCAACAGCACACAACAGTATGTAATCTGGATTTGCTTAAAATATCTTCTAATTATCACTGATAGCTACTTTTGTAGGTCAGTTAGGGGTGTGTGTGTGTGTGTGTGTGTGTGTGTGTGTGTGTGTGTTAATCTTAAGCATATACTTGGTTTTCCCCTTGTTTCCATATTTAAAGCAAAGATGACTAAAAAAAACTGCATAAGATTTTTATCCTAAACTTTTATTATTCTTAAAACCATGTCACTTTCTTTTACTGAATAACAACCACCTTTTGTGAGAGTAATTGTAACACTGGTATAACTGAAAACAGTAAAGAAAACTACGACAGATTTCTGGACTTTGTATCTTGCTATAGGTTAAGAGTGCAGATGATAAACATAAAATAGGGGCCTTCTAGAATAAGGTGAAAGGAGGATGATTATTTACTCCTATATCACTTAAGTTTAACATGCAAATCATTCTTGCTACAAAGCTTACTTAAGAAAGACCAATGATGCCCCCACTTGACAAAAGCATGTTAGTGCCAAATAATTAAAGTCATCAACTCCACATACTTAAGATTATGCATTCACTGCTCCTGTGAAAAAACTAAGAAACACCAAGGATTTAAGTTCTTTTTATTATATTTTTATTAACCACCACATTAACAACTTCTTATGCAAACCAATGTTACAAAGGGCTGTTCTTTAAGTAATCACTTGTACAAAGTAAGTGTGGAAAAATACACAAGCTATAAAATTCAATAACTTAGGTTCAATTCTACTTACTATGAAGAAGTAGGTAAAAATGTAATTCCTAATGTAATAAAGTATTTACTTTAGAATAATAGTTTTTTGATGACATCAATTTGACATGTACAAAAATGAACTATTAAATATCTTTTCATCTAATGGTGACTTTCCACTGTGGTTTTCAAATCATTCTAGTCACTTAATCTGAAAATAGAGTGGAAAATGGCCCATGGATGCGATAGGGGGATCAATGAATTGGGTACAAACACATTTTTTTCTTAGACTTTTTATTATTTAAAGGACTGTCTTTACTAAAATGTTTTTCTGTATCAAATTATATTGCTAAGACATTGATTCATTTCAAGTATGAGTAATAAGTACATGGCTCAAATAATCTGCAACTATCATTACAATGATTCATTCCAATCATCATTAGCACATAGGTAATGTACAAAAGTCATTATCACTATATTACAATCTAGAGTGGCTTTCTGTAAGAATTAGGTAAAACATACTATGTCATTATGATTATAAATATATCCTTGTTTCTTAGAAGGCTCAATATGAAAGGGCTAGAAAAACTAAGCTAAACTTTGGATTTACCCTAACACAAAACCCTTGAATTAAACATATCAAGGGATGCTTGCTGCACTGCCAAGAAAAAGAAGTCATATGTAAATGAAAAACTTTGATGAAATTACCAATATAACTGGTCATATTGGTTGCAGAGAAAGAAAACTGAGGTAGAAGCACTGTACAATAAATCATTCACTTCAGAACAGCTGATCTCTCATCTATTTTGCAGAGTCATAAAGAAATAAGCAGTTAAATAATTTCAAAGCCTTCAGGATATGAATGAATGTAATTGCCTATTTCTTGCTAGAGCTGGCTTCTGATGTGGTAGGCTACTTTATTTCTCTATGTCTCTATTTCCTCATCTATAAAATACGGATTGTAATGGTACCTATCTCATAGTGTCATTGTAGTAACAGGACTGTCTCCCCCTCCTCCCACCCTTTATTGCTCATTACTACTCTCTCCTTGATCACTTTGAACCATATTAACCTCTTTTCTGTTCCTTGGATACCCAAGATATGGTCCACCTTAGCATCTTTGTACAGATTGTTCCATTTGCCTGGATGTTCTCCTGTCAGACATCTGCATGGTTAACCTCAATGCAACCATTTTCATTATGCCTGTTCTAACAACCCTATTTAATAATGTAACCCATCTCCATTATTCAACCTCAACCCCACACTCCTGACTACCTTACCTCGCTCTGTTTCTTCCATAGTATTCACCATCCTATGATCCATATATTTTATTTTGGTTATTACCAAAATATGCTTAACTGGTCATGCTTACTGCTTATTACTTTGTCCATTCTCACTAAATAAAAAGGTCTATGAAGACAGGGGTCTTAGTTTGTTTTATTAACTTATCCTAAGTGTCAGCAAGCACTCAATAAATGCTGCTAAATAAATAGACAAAGGCAAAAACACTTGGCGCAATGTATGGCACATAGAAACAACTTAGTAAGTGTTAATTACAATTATTATTACTACTACCAATACATTATCAGCACTTAAATTCCTATTTGTGAGGGTCTTTTGGAAACTTCAAAAGCCATGAACTTCTTCAAGATTAGTGAAAACTATTTTTGCAAACAAAGCTTTAATGGGAAGATAATCTTGATACTTTATGTGCAAAATGGAGCACCTGGAATTCTTGGCATTGTATCTATTTTTATGAATTTCATGAAAAAAGAAGCTCTGAATGACTCTAATTTAATGCTTTCCAAAGAAAGACACCAAAGTCTGTAGTACCAAACAGAATGGTAGAGCCATTTCAGGTGTTGGAACAACTCTTTTAAAAGTTATTTATTTTATTTATGCAGTGACCAGATGTATGAGAAGACATCTTTATTTAACATACTAGGAAAGTAAGACACAGATATTACAGGTGTCATTTTTATGTACAAGAGAGAAAATTTCTAAAAGCCATTCTCATTATAACTTTATGATCAGATTAATCAGAATCTGATTGATTTTGATGAACTGATCTGCTTAATTAGGTGATCCAGTTCTCTCTAAATCAAGCTACTATAAGGATGAAGTTGTACCAATCTCACTTAACCAAGAACTAGAAATAGATGTCAATCATCATGATGATAGAGTCAATTTGAAGTCATTACAGTAGAGAGGAAATAATACTTGAAACCATTGTTTCACTTAACAATTATGTGTTCTAGTACAGATAATTTTAATGCATTGTTTCTGTTAACATAGCATTTTACATATTAAAGATAGTAAGGCCACCTAGTTACTCTTGCTATCAATGGCAAGATGATTGCTTTCAGAAAACCTAGTCAAACAACTTGTTACAAAGTTTCCTAAATTTTAATAGCTGCAAGAAAATTCAATTCCATTTTTCTGCTCTACTCCTCTCAATACAGTTGCTGTCTCTTTGCCCTTTCTTCCTCTTCCACTGATACAAGCACAGATATATTCCTCTAGGTATTGCTCTAAATAGTTTTTTATCTTTCCACACTTTGAGCTGATTCACTCCCAGGATTTCAACTATCACTTCCATGCAGATGATTCCCAAATATACATTTATAGTTCAAACTATCTCAAGTTGACATTTCCAGCTGGCCGTCCTTACTGCCATATAAAATTCAAACTCAATATGTTCAAAACCATAATTATAATCTTTCCTTACAACCTGCTTCATTTTCATTATATTTACAAATGATACTGCTATTGTTCCAATCATCTAGACTTTTATCTCAGAATCAGCTTTGACCTCTTCCTTCTCCCTATCATCCCTTGTTAGTTAATTCATGGAAAATTTTGATCCTATTGCTATAACCTATCTTCTTTTGTCTAACTATTGCAAAATCTTCCTAGTGGGTCTTCCATCTTTCAAAATTCTCCTTTAGCTGATTCATTGTCATAGTAACAATCTTCTTAAAGCACAGGTCAAAGTCTCTAATGATTCTTAAACACACAAACTGACATCAAAATACTTTTGAGAAGTGAATCCCAAATCTTTTTCAACGTATTTACTCTCTAGGATGATTCACCATTCTCTAGAATCACTATGCTTTCCTCCCTAGCCCCAGCTCCCATACTTCCTGGTTTTTTTAATGTTTTATTTTTTATTTTTGAGACAGAGAGAGACAGAGCACGAGAGGGGGAGGGGCAAAGAGAGAGGGAGACACAGAATCCAAAGTGGGTTCCAGGCTCTGAGCTGCCAGCACAGAGCCTGACGCGGGGCTTGAACCCACGAACCATGAGATCATGACCCAAGCCAAAGTTGGATGCTTAATCAACTAAGCCACCCAGGCGTCCCTCTTACTTCCTGTTTTTGACCATACAGACTGTCACCTCACTTTAGAGTATCTTCTGTCCCATGTACAACTGCTACAATTCCACTCTACCTTCAAGATTATTGCACAAGGGGGATGCCTGGGTGGCTCAGTCAGTTAAGTGTCCAACTCTTAATTTCGACTCAGATCATGATCTCCCAGTTCGAGCACCACGTCAGGCTCTGCATTGACAGTGTGTAGCCTGCTTGGGATTCTCTTTTTCTCCCTCTTTCTCTGCCACTCCCTGGCTTGCACTCTCCCTCTCTCTCAAAATAAATAAACTTAAAAAATTTTTTTTAAAGATTATTGCACCTGAAATCTCTCCAACTCCAGTCAGTAGGAATTTTTGATATTCCTTTGACGCTCATATAGAATTTTTACTATAATATGTTATTTCTTCCCTCTACAAAAAGACATTAATTTTTCATTAATCCATAGAGTAGATTCTGAGCACTTACTATGTCCCACAGGCAATGTTAAAACCTTTACATGGATCAGCTCATTTAAACCTCACAACTCCTTTGAGGTAAGTGCTATTATTCTCAATTTCAGTTGAGGAAACTGAAGTTACACAGCTAAAAAGTAAAGGAGTTACAATCTATACCAAGGTGTTCCCACTCTAGAGCCTATGCTCTTAACCAACATGCATTTCACATTTCAAGATAATGTAGCTTTGGGACCTCAGCAGAAACTGTTAAGTTTCCTGAGACTAGTAGTTGCCTTAGTTTACTTCTTACCTTTTTCAGAGCTTAGTGACTGACTGCCCAATATATATTAAATTGATTCCAAAAAGGCAACTGATCCAAACATTTTAAACTTTAGGAGTACTTGGTTAATAAAACCCTTTGTCCATGCTTTGATTTTATTTTTTATTTCTTATTTAAAATTTTTTTAACGTTTATTTTTGAGAGAGAGGGAGAGACCTCTGAGCATGAGCGGGGGAGAGGCAGAGAGAGAGGGAGACAGAATCCAAAGCAGGCTCTAGGCCCTGAACTGTCAGCACAGAGCCCAACATGGGGCTAGAACCTGCAGATCGCCAGATCATGACCCAAGCTCAAGTCACACACTCAAACTGACAGAGCCACACAAGTGCCCGTCTTTGGATTTTAGAACATTGGTTAGAAGTGGAACTAGAACGAGGTCAGTCCAAAGCAGTGAAATATATACTACCATTGCTAAAATTGTAGGACATTTTGATCTCCCTACTGCTGACTCTGGGAGTCTTCCCCCAATTATGACAAATTTTCAAAAACAACTGTGGATAAACCTTAGTATTTGGGGAGTGCAAAACAATAGCAGTGATGAGAACAAGAACGCTTGTATCTGCACTGTTAAGTCTTCTTCAAAGACTTATTTTCATTTAAATAACTTGATTTTACTCTCATAGTGAAACTGAGGTAGGTTTTATTTTACTCCTAGACAATCTGAAAGATTGTGCTGTAATTAAATTAATACTGGGAGGAACTTCTGCTTATATTAATGGACTACCATCTGAACACAACTTTTGGTTGCTTTTTTAAAAGTTTATTTTTGAGAGAGACAGAGAGCAAGAGAGAGAGAGAGAACCCGTGCTCGCGCGCACAAGAACGTGTGTGAGCGGGGGAGGGGCAGAGAGAGAGAGAGGGAGACAGAGAATCTGTTAGGCTCTGAGCTGTCAACCAAGAGCCCAAAGCAGGCTTCGAACTCAAGAATGGTGAGATCATGACCTGAGTTGAAATCAAGAATTGGTCCCTTAACCAACTGAGCCACCCAGGCAACCCTGAACACAATTTTTAAAAACCTGAACAAAATGTTAGAAAACATTCTAAGATACATCAAACAACTATCCACAAACCAAGACCTTGGAGAGACTACATAACTAGAGAGTGAGCAAAGCTCTCAGAGCTGCCTTTGTAATGGCTGCTCTGGAAGAGTGAACTGAGGGGCAGAGCTGCACTTTTGGTATCCCAAATAGCAATATGCACCTGTCAACCCTCAAAAGTAGAAAAAGCAAAATAAAAATGAGAACAAAAAATAGTGAAACTGGAAACACACATACAACAAAAAAAATCAACAAAGCCAAAAGTTGTTTCTTTGAAATGACAAAATCAACTAAACCTCTAGTATGACTGAATGAGAAAAACAAAGAAGAAAGCAAATTCCTACAAGAGATGGAAAGTCTGGATGGTTCTTGTAACTATTAAAGAAATTGAATTTGTAATTAAAAACCTTCCTATAAACAAAATTTAAGTTGGTTTTATTGGTAAGTTCCACCAAACATTAAAGGAAGAAATATGTCCAACATTACACTTATTCTTCCAGAGAATAGGAAAAATGCGTTTCAACTCACTTCATGATCCTAGCAAACCCTGATACTAAAACTCAATAGAAAAAGACAAAATTACAGGAAAAGCTGTCATGAATATAGAAGCAAAAGTGTTAATAAAAATATTAGCACACTGAACCTCGCAATTTATAAATTGAACAAACTGGACAATTACCTGAGGAATGCACATTTGACTTAACATTAGCAAATCTATTGAGGTAACTTGCCAAACTAACAGATGATAGGGGAAATTGTGTAGATATAATCATTTAAATAGATACAAAAAAACATCTAACAAATTGTAATGTGCGTTTATATTCAATAAAATAGTTCTATCAAAATAGTAGTAACAAGATTCCTTAACTTGTATAGTCTTCAGCAAATATCTCAAAATTGAAATATTTAAGGTTTTCCCTTTGAGTCTGGAAATCTATCACCACTTAGCTAGTTTATTAAGGCCAGAAAAAGATATAATGTTATAAATACTGGAAAAGAATAAAAATTCTAAAAGTTACATTATTTGCAAATCATATAATTAAGTACACAAAAAATAAAAAAGAATCTACAGATAATTTATTAGAATAAGTATGAGAATTTAAGGAGACTGCTGTGTATAAAAAATAATGTACAAAACCAACTGGATTCCCATATACCAACAAAAGCAGTTAGAAATTAAAATTTTTAAGACCATTCACAGTGGCATTAAAAAAAAGTACTAAGGAATAAATCTACAAATAATGTGCATGAGTGTTAGTAAAAGATTATCAAGCTTTACTGTAAGAAAATAAAGGAATCTTAAAGAGATAAAGAAATATACCATATCCATGGATTAGAAGACACAATTTATAAAGTTACCAATTATTTCCAGGGAGAAAGGGTTAACCAAAAGACCTAAGACCTTTATGAGGAAATGACCTTGAGTTTACCTTCCAGCAATGTTCCCACAGAAAAATACTGGCTGAAGAGCAATATGAAAGGTCAAGTTTGTTACCAGGCAACATTATTTATTACAAAAATGACCCCAGCTTGGTGAACTGCATCTACATTTGGAAGCCTGTCAATAAACTATAAATGCCTATTTAAAAACAAAGGCTACAGCTTCCTTGTGCTTATAGTGATTCTGGTAATTAAATGTGTCTCTTGTGGGATATAATGGTTAAAAGTACAGGCACACGAGAATATGTATCTTATAAACCAGAGCGGTTCACACTTAACCATCTTGCAACTGAACAGTACATGGATAGCTGAACTATGGCACTGCATACTTGATGCTATAATGCTAACATATTGCATTTCCTTGCCTTCTATAAAGCTAAGTAACCTAGTGCCAAATTATTTTATACACACACATACACAAAAGGCTTATAATCAGAATGAAAATTTGCTCTATCACATTATTAGAGAACTGCAAAAGGCACTACTAAATATTTCCCTCCCAGGAAGTCTAAAGTTAAAAAGTCTTTTAATTAAAAGGAAATTAATATTTTAATGAAATTAAAAATATCAAGTGTTGACAAGGATGTGGAGCAAACAGAGCTTATACAGAGCTAATGGGAACATTCTGGCATCATCTATTATGATAAATCTGAAGATGTGCATATGCTATGATCCAGCAATCCTAGGTTTATAACCTACAGAAATTCATGGTTAGAGAAGATAGAATACATGTTCAAAAATGTTCAGAGCAGCACCGTTTACATTTCCCATATATGAAAATAATTCCAATATTTATCAACAATAAAATAGATCTTAAAATTGTGGCCTATTCAGATAGTAAAATACTTCACATGTACACACATACGCACGTGCACGCATGCACACAGAGACAGACAGAATAAAAGGGAGGGAGAGGAGAGAAATTGAGAGAAATACAGAAAACATTTAATTCTAAAATATGCTACTGAACAAAAGAAAACAGGTACAAAATCATATATACATACCATATGATCCCATTTATGTAAAATGAAAAACCAGTCAAACCTAAATTATATTAAGGATATGTACCTCAAATTTCTGGAGTGATTTCAAAGATCTAATTCTTTTGGTGTTTACATAGATTTTCACTTAAAATAATTTTCTTAAGCTGCATATTATGTTTTATGCACTTTTTTGTACATATTTTATATACATTTCATAGCACAAATATTTAAGAAAAATATTGGAATTGTTGGTTCAAAAATAATGAAGTAAAGATGGCGGTTTCCCCATTCAGTGTGAAAATCACCTATAGGTAACAAGGATAATGAGAACCGAAAGTAAACCTTTTTTCAGCCCTGAGTAGGAGACCTATGTAACCTTGACTACAATATATGGGGATGTTCAAACAACAAATTATAAACCAAATTTCCCAAGCTACTAGAAGAATCAAATATAAATAAAATGAAGAAAACAGAACTCATATAGTACAAAAGAAAATTTAAAGTAGAAAGCATAATTATAAAATAGGAAATCAAAACTGGGACCAAATATGTCTAATAATTACATACAATAGAGACAGGAGAAATAGAACCACACACAATAGGAGGGGAGAGAAGGACGAACTTAAGGACTTGTGTGAAGAGACCGGTAGTGATATTAACAAATATTACTCTTCTTATATGTGTAATCAAATATGACAACATTTGAAAGATGTGCAGGACTGGGGGAATCAATATTGTCCAATGAACTAAGCACACAATGTTACAAAACCATGCATAAACAAAATATCCATTTGAAAATGCAAAAGAAACTAAGGTGTAATTTCAGATTCCACATGGCAAATAAAAAAACTATCACTTGTGAGTTTTGGTGTAGTATCAAAGAAGACAATCCACAATTATTTGAAAAATCCATTAAAATTCTCTTTATTTTTCCAACTATAAATGTGAGTGAGGACAGATTTTCTTCATATACTTCCACTACATAGCATATTTACAACAGTTTAATTACTAAAGCTGTCTCTACTAAGCCAGGCTTAGAGTATGGCGAAAATAAAAAAATTTCACTCTTTTTACTAAACCATTTCTGTTTTGCAAAATACAGCCATTTGTCATAAAAAAGGTAAGGTGTATAGCTGTTTATTATAGTTGTTTTGAGAAAGTGTATGTGAAAGAGCATGCGTGTGAGGGGTAAGGGCACAGGGAGAGGGAACAAGAGCATCTCAATCAGGCTCCATGCCCAGCACCAAGCCTGACACAGGTGTCAGTCTCACGACTGTGAGATCATGATCTGAGCTGAAATCAAGGGTGGGACACTTAACCAACTGAGCTACCTATATGCTCTATTATTGTTATTTTAAATGAATTAACATACTTCTTAATTTTCTCATTTCTAATTTCTAATATAATAAATATCAATAGGTATAGCTCACATAAAAATTCTTTGGAGCCCTGAATAACTTAAAAATTTTTTATTATAGTAAAATACACATAATTTAGTATGTACCATCTTTACTATTTTTTAAAATGTTTTATTTATTTTTGAGACAGAGAGAGACAGAGCCTGAGAGGGGGAGGGGCAGAGAGAGAGGGAGACACAGAATCTGAAGCAGGCTCCAGGCTCTGAGCTGTCAGCACAGAGCCCGAAATGGGGCTCGAACCCACTACAGTGAGATCATGACCTGAGCCGAAGTCAGAGGTTTAACCAACTGAGCCACCCAGGCGCCCCACATCTTTACTATTTTTATACATTTTTTAAAATGTTTATTTAATTTTGAGAGAGAGAGCGAGCGGGTAAGGGGCAGAAAGAGAGGGAGACAGAGGATCCATAGCAGGCTCCACACTGTCAGCACAGAGCTTGACACAGGGCTTGAATTCATCAGCCATGAGATCATGACCTAAGCTGAAGCTGGATGCTTAACTGACTGAGCCACCTTGGTGCCCCATCTTAACCATTTTTAAATGCACAGTTCAGTGTTATTAAGTATATTCCCAATTGTTATGCGACCACCATAACTGTCTATCTCCAGAACACTTTTTATCTTGCAAAACTGAAACTCTATACCCACTGAACAATAATTTCCCATTTCTGCTTTCCCACAGCCTCTGGCAACAATTCTACTTTCTGTCTGTATGACTCTGACTACTCTAGAATACCTTACATAAGCGGAATCATACATATTTATCTTTTTGTGACTGGCTTATTTCACTTAGCCCAATATCCTCAAGGTTCACTGATGTTATAGCTTATGTCATAATTTCCTTCCATTATAAAGCTAAACAATATTCCATTGTATGTATATACCACATTTTGTTTATCCAATCTGTTGATGGACACATGGTTTCTTTCTATATTTTAGCTACTGTGAATAATGCTGACTACAAATGTGACTGTACAATACTTCTTTAAGATCCTGCTTCCAATTCTTTTAGATATACATCCAGAAGTGAAATTGCTGGATCATATAGTAATTCTATTTCAAACGTTCTGAGGAACATCTATAGTGTTTTCCATAGTGACTGCATGATTTTATATTCCCACCAATGGTGCACAACAGTCTCAATTTATCCACATCCTCACCAACACTTGTCATTTTCTTTTCCTTACTTTCCTTTTTTTTTCCTTTGATAGTAGCCACCCTAATGAATGTTTAGTGATATCTCTTTGTGGTTTTGATTTGCATTTCTCTTCTGATTAAGGCATCTTTTCACATGCCTACTGGGCATTCATATATTTTCTTTGGTGAAATGTGATTTAAGTTCTTTGTTCATTTGCATTTTTTTGTTGACTTTTAGGAGTTCTTCCTATGTTCTGAATATTAGTTCTTCATCAGACATATAGCTTGGAAATATCTTCTCATATTATCCAGGCTACCTTTTACTGTTGATTGTGTCCTTTCATGCATATGTTTTAAATTTTCATGAAGTCCATTTGTCTATATATGTATATTTTTTGATACTTGTACCTTTAGTCTTATATCCAAAAATTCATTCTCAAATCCAAAGTCATGAAGCTTCTGCCCTATATTCTCTTACAAGAGTTTTAAAGTTTTAGTTCATACATTCAGTTCTTTGATCCATTTTGAATTAATTTTGTATACGGTTAGGACCCAATTCCATTCTTTTGCAAGTAGATATCCAGTTTTTCCAGAACGATTTGTTGAAAAGACTGTACTATCCCCACTGGACTTGGAATCCTTCTTGAAAACCATTAACCATGTACACAAGGTTTTATATCTGGGCCCTCTATTCTATTGCACTATATGTCTGTGTTTATTTCAGTACCACATTGTTTTGATTACTGTAGCTTTGTAGTAAGTTTTGAAATCAAAAAGGTAAGCCCTCCAAAACATATTTTTCGAGATTGTTTGGCTTTTCGGCATACCCTGAGATTCCATATGAACTTTAGAATGAATTTTTCTATGTTTGCAAAAACGTTTTTTGGATGGAGATTGTATTAAATCTATAGATCACTTTGGGAAGTATAGACATCTTTTTTTACTCCATAATATTTTATTGTCAAATTGTTTTCCATACAACACCCAGTGCTCTTCCCCATAAGTGCCCTCCACCATCACCACCACCTCTTTTCCCCCCTCCCCCTTCCCCTTCAACTCTCAGTTCGTTTTCAGCATTCAATAGTCTCTTAAGTTTTGCATCCCTCTCTCTCCCCAACTCTCTCTCCCTCCTCCGTTCCCCCTGGTTCTCCATTAGGTCTCTCCTGTTTTCCTGTTAGACCTATGAGTGCAAACATATGGTTTCTGTCCTTCTCTGCCTGGCTTACTTCGCTCAGCATGACACCCTCAAGGTCCATCCACTTTCCAACAAATGGCCATTGTCATTCCCTCTCATTGCCATGTAGTACTCCATCGTGTATATATACCACATCTTCTTGATCCATTCGTCAGGTGATGGACATTTCGGCTCCTTCCATGTTTT
>NC_043703.1:107361208-107416091 GCF_006229205.1 Suricata suricatta | reverse complement strand
TGATTCTTTGATGCTTTTCTCAACCCCAGCGATTAATCTTATGACCAGCTTTTTAAATTCTTGATCTGATATGTTGTCTAGATCTGCCTTGAGCAGGTCTGTGGCTCTGACTTCCTCCTGGAAGTTCTTCAGGGGAGAGTTTCTTCGTTTTGTCATGTTTGCTAGTTTTCTGTCTCTTGTCACCTTTAGAAAGCTCATTGTGCACTGTGCATCTATTAATATTTCTCTGTTAAAGGAGGCTTATTGACTGTCCAGGGCCTGTCGTTTCAGGAAATATTCTCTTAATGGTGTCTCTTGGTTTCTCTTGTTGTGCCTGTGAGTATTTTATTTCCCTAGTCTGCAATATTTGGGACTCGCCTTCTTGCACACTTTGGCTTGTTTCTTGGTATAGTCCTAAGAAGGAAAACAGACAAACACAGAGGGAAGAGAAGCACACATACACACAGACAAATCAAACAAAGAAACACATTAAAGGGGGGTAAGGAAAGAAAGAAAATGGGAAGGAAAGAGACGAAAAGAAGAGAAGAAGAGAAAATAAAAAGAGAAAGAAGAAAAAAATTTTAAAAAAATATATAAAAGGGGGTCGGAGACAACAACGGACAGTAAACAGTTTAAAAGTGTATGACCAGTTTAGGGGAGAGGTAAGGATGAGATACAGGAGAATATATCTGGGTTGCAAAAAGGTGAAAAAGTAGGGAGAAAAGAGATGGAAAATAAGGAGTAAAAATTTAAAAGAATTAAGTAAAGAAAAATGAAAAAAAGGGTAATAATAACAAAGAAATAAGTACGAAAAAAGTGAAGAAAAAAATATTTTATATTAAAAAAAAGCAGCAGCTCCCCCTTGTGGATAGTCGTGGTTTGATGTGGTAGGTCTTGGAGGCTGCTCTCAGATGCTCCTCCTTGGTGTGTGTGGAGAAAAGAATGGTGGCAAGCCAAGCTCCGCTAAACTAAACAGGGTAGGCCACTCTAATGAGTCCGATCTCCTTGGGCCGCAGTTGAGCCAAGTTGTATTTTCCAGGCCCGCCTTGGTTCAAAGTTCCAGTCCGTGCACGTTTGCGCTATGCTATCACAGATGCAATGTATTTGTTTTGGTGGCTGGCTTCTTAGGGAGGAGGAATCAGTTTGTCTTGGCTCAGGCAGGGATTTCAGCTGCCCCTGCCTGAGGCGAAATGAGCAGCAGGAGGTGAAGTGCGCACCTTCACAGACCCAATTCCCGAGCCCCCACCGCCAGCCAGGATAGTGATTGCAATGGGGGAAAGAAAAAAAAAATTGAGTCTCTCTTGGCTTCTGATAGCCGTTGCTCAGGGCGCTGTACGCTGTTGGAAATGAGCTGGAAGCTCCAGTAGCCTAAGTGCTCGCCCAGACCTCCATCCGCCGCCAACTCCCTGTCGGGGGTTGTGTAGGTGTGGGCCCTATTTTTTCCTGTGAGCACCCGGGATTTGGGATTCGCGCAGCCAGTGCAGGGGGCGAGATGCGCCGTGGAAATGTGGTGCGTGATCCCGTTCCCAAAACCAAGTTCGAAGTGCGCACCCCTGGCGCAGCAGCAGCTGCCCCGATTCCCCACCAAGATGGCTTAGGGCTGGAAGCTGTTCCTTCCCTTGTGCCACCCAGGTTCGGGATTCCGGCTACCTGGCAGTTATCTATGGAGTGGGTTTCTCTCTCCAAGCGTGGCCAAGCATTCTTTCCCTCTTCCCCAGAGACAGTACTCTGAGTGTGCTGAGACTCTCTGTCTCTTCCCTTTGTCTCTCAGGCTCCACGCGCTTGCCCCGCGTTGGGCTGGGGCTCCTGCCTCCCCTGCCTGTCCCGGGCTGGCCGGTTTTCAGATCTCCCCAGTTCACACTCATTCACTCAGGTATCCTTGAGGTTCTTTTCTTTCTGGAGTCCGTATTTTCTCCTTCCGCTCTTGCAGATGAGAGTAATGTCCTTCTCAGTTCGATAGATAGGGTGGACGGAATTTACAGAGCTCCCTTCCATCTTGGCTCCACCCCCTCGGGAAGTATTGACATCTTAATAATATTAATTCTTCCAACCTATAGACATATGTTAAACATAGCCATTTATTCATGTCTTCTTTATTTTTCATCATTGTTTCATACTTTTCAGTTTACAAGTCTTTCACTTCCTTAGTTAATTAGTAAGTATTTTATCCTTTTGATATGACTGCAAATGGAATTGTTTTCTTAACTTCCTTTTCATGTTGTTCATTGTTAGAGATAAAAATGCAACTTATTTTTGTGAAGACTCTGTAACCTTTGTTGAATTCATTTATTCTAGCAATATTTTTGAGTGGAATTTTTGAGGTTTTCCATATATAAGACCATAATCATCTATGCAGAGGAATGTTTTTACTTCTTCCATTCCAATTTTGATGCCTTTTGTTTCTTTTTCTTGCCTCACTGCTCTAAGACTTCCAGTATTACACTGAATAGAAGTGGAGACAGTAAGCACTCTTGCTTTGTTCCTGATATTAGGGTAAAAGCTTTCAATCTTTCACCATTGAGTATGATATTAACTGAGTTTTTCATATATGGCTTTTATTATCTTGAGATAACTTCCATGTATTTCTATTCTGTTGAGTGTTTTTTAAATCATGAAAAGGTGTTGAATGTTACTACTCTTTCTGCATTTATTGAGATGATCATGTAATTTCTGTCCTTTGCCTTAATGAAGTGTTGACTGTTTTTCATATGTTGAACCACTCTTGCATTTCAGGAATAAATTCTCTTGGTCACAATTCTTTTAGTATGCTGCTAGATTCAGTTTGCTAGTGTGTTGTTGAGGATTTGTACATCAATGTTTATAAGAAATACTGGTCAGTAGTTTCCTTTCCTTGTAGTGTCGTGGGCTGTTATCAAGGTAACGGTGGCCAGACAGAATGAGTTAGGATGTGTTCCCTCCTCTTCAATTCTGGGGATGACTGTGTTTTTTCTTCTTTAAACATTCGGTTGAATTCACAGGTGAAGCCATCAGGTCCAGAGCTGTTGGGAAATTTTTGATGACTGACTCAAGGACCTTATGAGTCACAGGTGTGTATTCTAGTACTGGTAGGTTTTATGTTTCTCGGAATTTATTCATTTCATCTAGGCTATCCAATTTGTTGGTATATAGCTGTTCCTAGTATTGTCTTATAATTCTTCCTATTTCTGTAGAATTGCTAATAATGTCTTCACTTTCATATTTGATTATAATAATGTGAGTCTTCTTTTTGTCTCAGTCCATCTGTCTAAAGATTTGTCAGTTTCGTTGATCTTTGCAAGAACTAACTTTTGGCTTCATCAGTTACTTTTGCCTTTTTTCAAAGACTTTTTTTTTTTTTAGGAGTGTTAGCTTTACAAAAAATGCAGAGGAAAGTAAAGAGATTTCTCATATATGCCCTGCCTCCACATATGCATAAACTCTCCCATTATCAATATCACTCACCTTAACAATACATTTGTTACCAATAATATTATTCATCATCTCATATAGTTATCACTTCTTTATGTGTGGTGAAAACACTTAAGATCTAGTCTCTTAGCAAATATCAAGTATACATTATTCTTAATTATAGCCACCTTCTAGTACATTAGATCACTAGATCTTATTCACACTACATAAAATTTTATAGCCTTTGACCAATATCTCCCCACTTCGACAGTTTATCTTAGGGTTCACTTTTGGTGCTGACATTCTACCAATTTGGACAAATATATAATGACATATATCCATCATTATAATATCATACAGAATATTTTCACTCCTCTGTGCTCTACCTAGTCATATTTCCTCTACACTCAGTTCCTGGAAACCACTGAGCCTTTTACTGTCTCCACAGTTTTGCCTTTTCTAAAATGTCATATAGTTGGACCCACACAGTGTACAGCTTTTTTTTGAGTGGCTTTATTCACTTAATAATAACACTAAGGTTCCTCCATGTCTTTTTCATGTCTTGATAGCTCATTTCATTCTAATATTTAATAATAACATGTTATTCAGAGGTACCATAGTTTACTTACCTGTTCACCTACTGAAGGAGATTTGGGTTGCTCCAACTTTTAGTAATTATGAATAAAGCTGCTATAATCATCCATGTGCAAGTTTTGTGTGGATATGTCTTCTAGTTCTTTGGGGTACAACTCCTGGATCATATGGTAAGAGTGTTTACCTTTTTAAGAAATAGCCAATCTTCTAAAGTAGCTTTATATCATCTTGCATTCCCATCAGCAATGAATTAAGAGTTCTTGTGTTCTATGCAAAAGAATGAAACTAGGCCACTGTCTTACACCATACACAAAAGTAAACTCAAAATGGATGAAGGACCTCAATGTGAGACAGGAAACCATCAAAACCCTAGAGGAGAAAGCAGGAAACAACCTCCTTGACCTCAACCACAGCAATTTCCTACTCAACACATCCCCAAAGGTAGGGGAATCAAGAGCAAAAATGAACTATTGGGACCTCATCAAGATAAAAAGCTTCTGCACTGCAAAGCAATCAAGAAAGCTAATAGGCAACCAATGGAATGGGAAAAGACAGTTGCAAATGACATATCAGATAAAGGGCTAGTATCCAAAATCTATAAGGAACTCACCAAACTCTACACCTGAAAAACAAATAATCCAGTGAAGAAACGGGCAGAAGACATGAAGGGACTCTTCTCCAAAGAGGACATCCAGATGGCCAATAGACACATGGTCACTCATCATCAGGAAAGTAAAAACCAAAACCACACTGAGATACCACCTCATGCTGGTCAGAGTGGCTAAAATGAACAAATCAGGAGACTATAGATGCTGCTGAGGATGTGGAGAAACAGGCACCCTCCTACACTGCTGGTGGGAATGTAAACTGGTGCAGCCACTCTGGAAAACAGTGTGCAGATTCCTCAAGAAATTAACAATAGAACTCCCCTATGACCCAGCATTGGCACTGCTAGGATTTTACCCAAGGGATACAGAAATGCTGATGCATAGGGGCACATGTACCCCAATGTTCATAGCAGCACTGTCAACAATAGCTAAATCATGGAAAGAGCCTAAATGTCCATCACCTGATGAATGGATCAAGAAGATGTGGTTTATCTATATAGGGAATACTACATGGCAATGAGGAAGAATGAAATCTGGCCATTCATAGCAACGTGGATGGACCTTGAAGGTGTCATGCTAAGCGAAAGTCAGGTGGAGAAGGAGAAATACCATATGTTTTCACTCATAAGTGAAATAGGAGAAATTTAACAGAGGACCATGAGGGAGGGGAAGGGGGGGAATAGTTGGGGAGAGGGAGGGAGGTGAACCATGAGAGACTCTTGAATAGAGAACAAACTGAGGGCTGATGGGGGAGGGGAGAAGGGAAGGAGGGTGATGGGCATGGAGGAGGGCACTTGTCCGATGAGCACTGAATGTTACATGGATATCAACTTGACAATAAACTATAAAAGAAAAAAAAAAGAGTTCTTGTGTTCCACATTCTTGTCAGAATTCGGTGTTGTCAGTGTTCTGGATTTGGGCTAATCTAGTAAGTGTAGAGTAGTATCTCATTGCTTCTATTTGCATTTCCCTGATGACATGTGATATGGATCTTTTCATATGCTTATTTGCAATCTGTAAATCTTTGAAGAGGTGTCTGTAAGGTCATTGGCCCATTTTAAAATAAGGGTTATTTGTTTTCTTATTGTGGAGTTTTAATAGTTCATTATATCTTTTGGATAACAGTTTTTAATCAGATGTGTCTTTTGCAAATATTTTCTCCATTTGTTGCTTGTCTTCTCATTCTCTCCATTTATTTTTCATGAGGCGGAAGTTTGTAATTTTAATGAAATTGAGATTATTAATTATTTCTTTCATGGATCATGCTTGTGGTGTCTTATAAAGGTATCACCATACCCAAGGACATACCTACATTTTCTTCCATGTTATTCTAGGAATTTTACAGGTTTTCATTTTATGTTTAGGTCTATGATCTATTTTGAATTAATTTTTGTGATAGACATAAGGTCTATGTCTTATTCATATTTTTGCATGTGGAGGTAGTTGCTCTGTATTTGTTCTACCGTTTTTCTATTCTCTATTTCATTTCTCTTTGCTCTAATTTTTATTATTTCCTTCTGCTAGCTTTGGGTTTAATTTGTTCTTTTTCTAGTTCCTTAGGTTGTAAGGTTAGGTTATTGAATTGATTTTGTAAAAATATTTTTAATGATTTATTTTTGAGAGAGTGAGCATTGGGGGGGGGGGCAGATAGAGAGGGGGAGACACAGAAACCAAAGCAGGCTCTAGGCTCTAAGCTGTCACCACAGAGCCCAATGTGGGGCTCAAATCCATGAACCATGAGATCATAACCTGAGCTGAAGTTGGACGCTTAACCAAGTAAGTCACCCAGGAGCCCAGAGATTTTTCTTTTTAAATTTTTAATGATATATTTAACCCAATATATTAAAAATATTTCCATTCCAACATGTAATTATTGCTTTAAATTTATTATTTTTAGGTATTTTCTATTCTTGGTGTGGGCTAAGTCTTTAAAATTCAGTATGCATTTGACACTTATAACACATCTCAATTCAGACAGGTGATGAATGGCTACACATATCTGATGGCTACCACATGGGAAAGTACAGTTATAGATTGGTTTTGGGTTTTTTTTTTACATTTTATTAATACAAATTTTATATACTTAAGGTATACAATGTGATGTTTTGATATACATAAATATTGTGAAATAATTACCATAGCCAAGACACTTAGGTTGTTTCCGTATTTTGGCTATTGTAAATAATGCTGCAATGAACACTAAAGTGTGGAAGTCTCTTTGAGATAGTCATTCAACTTCCTTTGGATATATACCCAGAAATGGGATTGCTAAATCATCTGTTAGTTCTATTTTTAATTTTTTGAGGAAACACCACACTTTTTTCATAATGGCTGTATCAATTTAAATTCCCACCAACAGTCTACAAGGATTCTTTTTTCTCCATAGCCTTGCCAATACTTCTCATTGTTTTTAAAGTTTATTTATTTAAGAGAAAAACAGAAAGTGCAAGTAGGGGAGAGGCCGGGGGAGGGGGAGGGGGAGAGGGAGAGGGAATCTTAAGCACACTCTACACTGTCAGTGTGGAGCCTGATGCAGGGCTCAAACTCATGAACCATGAGATCGTGATCTGAGCTGGAGTAAGATGCTTAATTGACTGAGCCACCCAGGTGCCCCAACACTTGTTATTTTTTGTCCTTGTGATGATAGCCATCCTAGCAAGTGTTAAGTACTTTACTGTGGTTTTGATGTGTATTTCTTGGTGTTTAGTGGTGCTGAGCACCTTTTCATATATCTGTTGGCCATTTGTATGTCTTCTTGGAAAAATGTCTATTCAAGTCCTCTGCCCATTTTTTAAATGGGTTGTTTTCTTGCCATTGAGCTGTGTTGAGTCCCTTATATATTTTAGATACTAACCTCTTACTAGATATAGGATTTGCAAATGTCTTAGCCCATTCTGTAGGTTGCATCTTCATTTTTTTATTGTTTCCTTTGCTGTGCAAAAGCTTTACGGTGATGTAGTCACACGTTTATTTTTGGTTTTGTTGACTTTACTTTTGATGTCATATCCAAGATATTATTATTATAAGAATGATATCAAAGAACTTTTCCCTTAAGTTTTCTTCTGGAAGTTTTATGATTGTATATTTAAATCTTTAATTTATCTCTTTGGTTGATTTTTGTGTATGGTAAAAGGGACCAACTCTTTCTTTTGCATGTGAACAGTTTTCTAAGCAAATTTATTAAAGAGACTGTTCTTTTCTATTGTTTATTATTTGTAGTTTTGTCAAAGATCAGATGAATGTATATGTATGTGTGGGATGATATGTGTGTATATGTCTGGGCTTTTTCTGAAGTTCCACTGGTTTATGTGTTTGTTTTTATGCCAGTACCATATAATTTGGGTTACCAAAGCTATGTAATATAACTGGAAATCAAAAAGGGTGATGCCTCCAATAATGTTCTTCTTTCTCAAGACTGCATTGGCTATTTGGACTCTTGTGGTTCCGTATGATTTTTAGGATTGTTTTTCCTATTTATCTAAAAAATGTCATTGGAATTTAAATAAATACTGCATTGAATCTGTAGATCACTTTGGTTAGTATGGATATTTCATTAATTTTCTTTTAATTTGAGAGTGAGAGGGAGTATAAATGGAGGAGAGGGGGAGAGGGATGGAGAGAGAGACCGAGACAGAGACAGAGAGACAGGGAGAGAGAATGAATCCTAAGCAGGCTCAATGCTTAGTGCAGAGCCTGATGTGGGACTCAATCCCACCACCCTGAATCTGAACCTGTGCCAAAATCCAGAGTCAGATGTTCAATTAACCAATCCACCCACGTGCCCCAATGTGGATATTTTAACAATCTTAATACTTCCAATTCATGAACACAGTTTATCTTTCTGTTTCTGTGTCTTCTTCAATTTACTTCAATGTTTTATTGTTTTTAGTGTACAGATGTTGCACCTCCTTTGTTAAATTTATTCTTAAGTTTTCTTCTTTTTGATGCTATTGTAAATGGAATTGTTTTCTTGATATCCTTTTTATATAGCTCATTATTAGTGTTAAGAAACACTACTGATATTCGTGTGTTGATTTTGTATTCTGCATCCAACTTTCCTGAATTTATTAGTTCAAATAGTTTTTTGGGTTTTCTACATATAGGATCATGTCTTCTGCCAACAGATAATCTTACCTTTTCCTTTCAGACTGGGTTGCCTTTTATTTACTTTTCTTGCATACCTATCCTAAGATTTCTAGTATCACATTGAACAGAGGCAGTGACAGTGGGCATTCTTGACTACCAGATAGAAGAGGAAAAGTTCAGTTTTTCCTGGTTGATTATGATGTTACCTATAGGATTTTAATAAATCTATATGACCTTTATTGTGTTGCAGTAAGTTTCTTTGTATCTATTTTGTTGGGAGTTTTTATAACAAATGGGTGCTGAACTTTGTCAAATACTTTTTTAAAAATGTTTATCTATTTTGGAGAGAGAAGAAGAGAACCAACAGGGGAAGGGCAGAGCGAGGGGGTGACAGAAGATTTGAAGGAAGTTCCATGCTGGCAGCAGCAAGCCAACACAAGACTCAAACCCATGAACCTCAAGTTCATGACCTTAGCTGAAGTGGGATGCTCAACTGACTCAGCCACCCAGGCGCCCCAGTCAAATACTTTCTTTGCACTTATTGAAAACCTCATGTGGTTTCTATATTTCATTCTATGTGGAGTAACATGTTGATTGATATGTGTATGTTGAACCATTCTCATGTCACAAGAATAAATCACAACTAGTAATGGTGTATCATTTTTTATGCTCTATTTTATTTAATTTGCTAATATTTTACACAGCATATTTGCATTTACACTAAACTGAAAGAAATATTGCCCTGTAGTTTTCTTTTATTATGGTGTCTTTGGCTTTGGTATCAGAGTAATGCTGGCCTCATCAAAGCATTCTCTCTTCTATTTTCTGGAAGAGTTTAAGAATTGGCATTAATTGTTCTTTGATTGTTTGGTGGAATTCACCTGTGTAGCCATCTATTCTATGTGTGTTGGGAGGTTTTTGGTTACTCCTTTAATCTCCTTATTTGTTACTGGTCTATTCAGTCTCTCTCTTTCTTCTTGATCTTGTTTTAATAGGTTTTATGTTTCTAGGAATTTCTCCATTTGTAGTGAAATGTTGAAATTCCTTTCTCATTTCCTTCTGTATATATTCTACAGCTATTTTCTTTGTGGCTACCATTTAATATCCTAAAGATACAACACTAAATTTATACCAGCTTAATTCAGTGACATATATTTTTCTTTTACAACTCTATCCACATGCACTTAAGTTGTCACAAAATTACATCTTCATACAATAGTATGTTCAAAAAACATAAACTCATAATTCTTTAATGCATTAGTCTCTTAAATTGTATAAAAAACAAACTGTAGTGTTAGAAATGAAAGTTACAATAATACTATCTTTTAGACTTTTTAAAACTGTATTAATCTCTTAAATCATTTGAAAATTAAAAAGTGGAGCTACAAACTGTGTTATTTGCCTTTTACAATTAATTGTGTACTTACTTTTATTGGAATCTTTATTTCTTTATATGGTTTCAAATTACTATCTAGTGTCCTTTCATTTTAAACTGCAGGACTTTCTTTAGCACTTCTTGCAGGACAGATCCAGTAGTAACGAATTCCCTCAGCTTTTGTTTGCCTAAAACTATCTTAATTTGTCCCTCATTTTTAAAGGACAGTTATGCCAGGTATAAGATTTTTGATTGACTATAGTTTTCTTTTTTAATTTCTAAATGCTTATTTATTGTGGGAGGGGGAAGAGAGAGAGAGAGAGAGAGAGAGAGAGAGAGAACAAGCAGGGGAGGGGCAGAGACAATGAGAGACAGAATCCCAAGCAGGCTTCACGCCATCAGCGCAGAGCCCAACAGAGGGCTCGAACCCATTAACTACAAGATTATGATCTGAGCTGAGATCAGGAGTTGGACACTTAACCAACTGAGCCACCCAGGCACCTCAATGACTATATTGTATTTTAGCACTTTGAATATATCAGCTTATGATTTATAATTTTATCAGCTTATGATTTTATATCAGCTTATTGAGGATCCCTTGCAGGACTTGTTTTTCTCTTGCTAATTTCAAGATTCTCTCTTTGTCTCTGGCATTCAACAATTTATCTATAATGTGTCTCTGTGTGGATCTTTTCAATTTTTTCATATTCAGAATTGTTAATCTTCTTGTTGTTTATCATATCTTTCATTAAACTTGGGAATTTTTCAGGTATTATTTCTTCAACCTCTCCACCCCTCTCTCTCTTCCTTGTAGTACCCCCATAATGTGTACACTGGTCCACATGACAGCATTCCACTCTACAAGTCCCTTAGGGTCTGTCCATTTTTCTTCTACCTTTCTGTTCCTTACACTCTATAATTTTAATTTTGCTATGTTTGAGTTCATTTCATTGATTTATCTACCTGCTGAGAACTGCCTCTGAATTCCTCTAGGAAATTTTTTAATGTTTATTTATTTTGAGAGAAAGAAGGAAAGAGAGAAAATTCCAAGCATGTTCTATCCTGTCAGCAGAGAGCCCAACACAGGTTTGACCTCATGAATGATGAGATCATGACCTAATCCCAAATCAAGATTCAAATGTACAACCAACTGAGATACTCAGGTGCCCCTCCTCTAGGGAATTTTCTATGTCCATTATTATACCTTTTATCTCTATAATTTGTTTCTAGATTTTTAGGTTTTTCTCTTTAGTGATATTTCTACTTGTTCATACCTAATTTTCTTAATTTCTTCATATATTCCTCAAACTCTCTAAGCATCTTTAAGATAATTGTTTTAAAGCCTTTGTCTAGCAGGTGCACCATATAGTCTTTCTCAGGGGCAGTTTCTTTTATTTTGTTTTTTTTTTCCTTTGAATAGACCATACATTCCTATGTCTTTGTATGCCCTGTGATATTTTTGTTTAAAACTAGATATTTGAATGTAATAGTGTGGTAATCAGATTCACCCCTTTCTTCAAGATTTGCTGGGGTTGTTTAGCTGTTTAATTGTTGTAGGCTATCTCTATGCTGTTGATGAGCTTGAGGTGCAAACTTAAAGTCTTCCCAAGTCTTTTCTGAGCCTGTGCCTTTCCCTAAGCATGCATGGTGATTTTCTAATTTTTCCTGTAGGTAAAGTAACTTTTGAATGTCCTCATCTTTAATATGTGGCTCCCCAAAGAGGAAAAAGACAAAAACAGGGAGGGAGAGGGAAGGCACAGTCTCTCTAAATACCCTGGAAGTTGCTTTAGCCTGAGCTGGAGAGGCCTGCAAAGAAGTGGTGAGGCATTTTTAAACAAGTCTGATCATCCCTATGTTTGCACTTCCATGATCAAAAGCACAACCAGCAATCGGAACACAGATCTCTGATATATAGAGAAGAGGATCCTCATTGCCCACTCTGGCTCCAGAAACTGTGTGCAAGCTGCTCCAGAAATGCATGTATGTCTGTGTGCCATGGGGTTGGGAAGTAGGAGATGGATCGCCACTACTGAGCTAAGGGCTGAAATTGACCACAATTAACCACAGCTTATAATTTAAGATGTTCTCTGGAAGTTGCAAGGCCTCAATAGACTCCAGAGTTCCAAAATAGTTAGATTAGACAAATTCTGCCAGTGCAGTTGTCTAGATTACAGACTTCTGGGGTGTCCTATTCTACCTTCTTTCCAGAATCCTCTGTCTTCTCAAACTTTTAAAGGTATAAAGTGGTTCTGAAACTAAAAGCAAGCAAGCAAGCAAGCAAGCTTGAGAACTACTGGTGTAAACAATGTAGAAATGTAGGAATAGGAATTGCCATATTTTTAAAGGATCAAATCAACCAACATGAGTTTTGAGTGTATCAAGGAAAATAAACACAAGACTAATTGGTAGCTTAAGTTTACATTCTAGACCCTAAACTAAAGCACTGATTTTAGAAAAATTCTCCTTGTTATGTCATCAATGAAGAGTAAAGAGGCTGAAGAGATGAAGAACACTGTGCAGTACTGGATGTTTGCAAGATGTATTTATATTCAGGATGTTTACTTATGGGGCCCTGCCTAATCACTGATACAATTAAATACTTTATAACAGTAAGTTTGCTAGAAATACAAAGAAAGAATGTATGATTCTATCAAAATGATAATTAAATATGAAAAAAAAATCCATTCTATAATGAAGTATTTGGGCTATATAAATGCCCTATGTGGCCACCAGCAGCCCTCACTTTTCTTTAAAACTTTTCTTTAAAATTCACTACTGGATATATAAACGAGAGTGGTACAGAGTTGGTGAAATTTTGAGCCCAATGATTATTGCATGGGCAATAACATCAAAAAGAGGACAGATGATAAACAAACAAAGTGCTGGGAAACATCGCTATCAGACTGCTGGGAAACATTCCTCTTATGCATCTCTTCTGCTCTTACCCATCTTGCTTAGGTTGCTCAAGAGTGAAAAGTCCTGCTTTTTATCAGATCATTTTTCAGAGATAAGCAATCAGCCTTTAAAACTGAGGCAGTATCTCCACCTGGGATAAAAAGCAGGCTTGTTTAACAATAGCTATAAAAGTAGTGGATTCCCCAAGCTCCATATCCTTGAGCTGTGATGAAACCACATTGTGCAGCTTCTATTTGACATTCACATCACCCTTATGGGACACGGTGGCAAAGGAATCAATCAAAATATGCTGATACTGATTTTTTAAATGTAAACTCTAACCCAAATGTGGGTCCCAAACTCATGGCCCCAAGATCAAGAGTTACATACTCTACTGACTGAACCAGCCAGGCACCCCAAAACATGCTGATACTGTGGCTGTATTGATGCCCTTTGTCTCTGACTCAGGAGTCCTGTCTTCTTCCAGCACCCGTGAAACAATAAAAGATATCTGATTACCTTGCAAGTAAGGTAAAATTCCCACGTTGATGCATTTTATTCACTCTATCTTTTGGAAAGCTTGTTTACTATGATATACATGGAAAATATATGTTTTAATCCTACCAACACAGATTGAACTTATAAAACAATTACACATCATCACAAGTCAGTTAAATAGAAATAAAAGTATGAAAAATCTGAATATCTTTAACTTGTCAAAGTAGTTCTTTAATGGATTTTTTAATTTAAGAATTATAGGAAAGACTGTGAGCCCTAATAGTATATGATTTTACAATGAGCCCTCTGTAAAATCTTTTGCATCCGTTAATTTCTAAGAGTTTGTATTTTCATATAATATTATTACTACAAATGAAAACACACAAACATTTCAAATTACTAGGATATAATATAGAAACTGATATCCTTAGAAAGTAGATGGGAAAGTGAGGAGTATGAGACTATAGAATAAAGAAAAAATGAGAAAAAGAAACTCAAGGAGAATGACTGCTAAAATATAGCATGCTTGTATTCTTTTTTTATTTTATTGAAATTTTAGTTAACATATACAGTGCCAGTGTTAACAGGATGCTCATATTCTAAACTTGAGTTTCCTACATATACCCATTTATTTTACCAAAAAGCTACAAACTATTCTTTTTCATCAACATGACGCCCATTTACAGAAAGATGTCAGGCAGGCCAATCTTAGCTTATTAGGAGAGTTCCTATCCATTTCTATTTTAGTCATTTTGTTCTGCTGCACAATTTTGTGAGAAAGGATATTCTTACAATGTTTCAGTGACACTACCTATATCTTATATAACCTAACAAGTATTAGTGCAGAGTACAGGGAAGAGAAGCTGCAGGTATTTGCATCTTTTAAGGGATACTAACTTAAAATCATGCATATTTTATTGATGTAATATATTTTTATATAATTTTTTCTATAAACAAATGAAAATAAGCTCAATTCTCCTGTAAATGTAGTACAGCTAAACCATACACAGACTGCCATGAAGGAGATGTTATGTTCGTAAGTATATGTAGCATTAGTAAAGAACACAGCATTGAGGTTCAGAGCGTATATGGGTTTTGGAGTCAGGTCTAGGATGGAGTCCTAACTCTTATCACGTAATGTTTTCTTTAAAGATATATACATAATAAATTTTTAGCTCTTTTTCTATTTCATGGAAATACATTTTCCATACCTACCATTTTCCTTTCCTTTTTTAATTTTTAAAAATGTTTATTTTGAGAGAGAGGAGACAGAAACAGAGACAAAGGGAGAGAGAGAATCCCAAGCAGGCTCTACACTGTCAGAGTAGAACCCACCATGGGGCTCAATCCCATGAACCAGGAGATCATGTCTTGAACCATATTCAAAATTTGAATGTTTAACCAACTGAGCCACCGAGGTGTCCCTATCATTTCTTTTCAATGTCAGTCATTTTAATTTTAATTTTTATATAGTCCAATTTTCTTTTATGGTTTCTTTTGCTTCTTTTGGTTTAGAAAGTTACTTTCTAGATATTTGGTAAATATTATGTTTTTTTTCTTTTTCTTTTAAAAGTAATTTCATTTTTCAATTTAATGTTGTAATGTTTTATTTTACCTAGAATATATTTTTGATGAATGGTATGAATTAAGGTTTTGAATTATTTATCTTAGTATCATTACTGAGTTGTATTTCATTGTTCTGTGATGCTTCCTTACTATACATTAAATTATTATGTAAGTATATAAATGGGTCTGAATGCAAATATGTTCATTTCTGGGCTAGAAATTTTGCTTCAGTGCCCCACCTACTGTTTTAATCAGTATATATGTTATTTTATAACATGCTTCAGTATCTTGTAAGAATAATCAAACCTCATTAACCATTTAACCATAATCTTCTTTTGAATGTTTTAAAAAACTATTCTTAAACATTTACTTTTTCTAAATAAATTTTGAATCATTTTGATACCATCCTAAGAAATATCTTGTTTCCATCCTGATTATGGTTACATAAATTCTATTAAGTATCTAGAGAAGATAGATAGATACCTTCAGAATATTTAACATTACTGTTTAAGTAAAATGACATAGGTAAAATGCCAAGAAGGCTTCAGAGGGTATGAAATCTTAGTATAACTTCTTCTTCTTCTTCTTTTTTAATGATTAGAATAAGAAGAAAACTAAACTCCAAGTAAAATGGCATGTATGTTATTTAACATTCAGAACAAATCCCTATTGTCTTATAACTGCTAAATATTATTGAACATATTTTAACTTAAATGCTAGATATGTTATCCATTTGTAAACTAGTAAAATTAGGGGCACCTGGGTGGCTCAGTCAGTTAAGCATCTGACTTTGGCTCAGGTCATGATCTCACAGTTCGTGGGTTCGAGCCCTGCATCAGGCTCTGTGTTGACCGCTCAGAGGCTGGAGCCTGCTTTGGATGCTGTGTTTTCCCCTCTCTCTCTGCCCCTCCCCCACTCACACTCTGTCTGTCTCTCCCTCTTTCAAGAAATAAACATTTAAAAAAAATTAGTAAAATTAAATAGTAGAGATTCATTTTTAAGAAATTATTTAATTACAAATATGCTTTGCTTGGAGCATATTTAAAATAGAATCTGAATTTCAACAATTCATTTTTTTAAAGTTTCCAATAAAAATCTGCATATAAAGCAAAGCACAATTACACCAACTATAAAAATAAATTATATAAAATACTTTTTAAAAGTAATATCAATGAGAATTTTTTTAAATCTGCTTACAGACCATATAAAAACTAAGAGAGAAATCTTGATCTAAGAATGTTAACTATGGGGAAAGCATATTTGTAGATATTTCTAAGAGATACATATCTAATTCATTAACTCAATAGAACATAAATTACATATTAATATTGAACAATAATATTTGCTCTGACTTATCCAGCTTTCCTGAAAGGTTTGGCCTTTACTGGACAAAAGTAAATCGTATTCAATTACAGATGCAATTCTTGAATAAGTTAGCAACATAGTATAGACTTTATGACATTGGGATGCCGACTTGGGCTTTCCTTTTCAACTTAAAATTTAAAAAGTTTTAAAGGACAGATTTATTGAGGCATAATTTACATACAACAAAATTCACTCAAAGCATAAAGTTTGATGAATTTTACAAATTGTACAGACATGTACAAATATGCTTATTACTTAGTTCTCCAATTTAAGCCAGTAGTTAGCATCTTAGTCCTGCCCTTTCCCTGACCCCATGTAAGCCCCTTTTGCTCAATGAATATATAGGTTATAAAAGCAAATAAAGATGGTTTGTTTAATAAATTTCCCAACAGTGATAATTTGAGAAATTATATATTTCAAATAAAGCCTAAACTGATACAGTACAAGTTAATTCAGTATAACATTTGCTTTCATTTTTACAGATCACATTAATATATTTTTGCAGGAAACACTAGAAAGATTAAAGAATCAATAGACTGGATTCACAGAATTCTATTTTTTCCTAAAAATCCTACACATACCACAGGCTTCAGGATCAAAATTTGTATCAACAAAAGAGAAGAATAAAATGTCTGAAGATTTCCACAGAGAATTACAATCTTTAAATAGTAGGTTTTTCAAGTGATTTGAATATGAGCTTTTCACTGTTTTACTCTTCAATACACTAAGGGCTTAAATTTTTTCATTATCACTTGGCTCTGTAATTCCAGAAATAATGATTTACTTAAACAGCTGTATGTTTAACAGAGATTTAAAATGCTTCAGCTCCTAACTTCAACCTAAACAGGCGGCCTGCCTTGATTTAAAAGATTTGACACTTTCTTTCTAGGAATTGTCATATTGCCCAAATTAGCTTCTTATTAGGAGCTTTATTGTTATAAAAAGAGGATAAACAAATGCAACAAAAATCCATCCCACCTTTCTTTTTTACTCCTGTAATTACCATGAGCAATTTGATTTATTTGTCATTCAATTCATTTACCTAAAAAAATCATATACAATGTTCAGGCTACAAATTAAGTACTGGGTGGATACGTTTACTATACGACAAGTAAAAGCTTGTAAAGAAAAGTAGAGGCATAAAAATGTTTTTAATGAAAAATATTTACCCGCCTTGGGTAAAAAGTAAAAGTAGCTCATAGCTGCAAAACTTTGTATTAATGCTTAGTGTGGCATACTACTTAATTGAAAGATTCTTAATTAAACATGCCCCACCAAAAAACCTCACCAAATTGCATTTGCCACCAAATGACTAACAAGTACACAACAGTTGGAAACTGTCAAAATATTTTACAGCTCAATTGTAATTACCAACCAAGTCTAAGCATGCCCTGAGTGGGCGTTAACTACGTCTTGGGGGATGCAAAACATTAAGCAGCAGTCATGTTTTTTGTGGTTTCTAATTTAAACATTTAAGACTCCTAAACAGCTCAAAGACTTTTGTGGTCTTTAGTGAAAAATCAGCAAAACATCAATACAAGATATGATAATTTATCATTTTCATAAATTGACTAGTGAGAAGTGCCTTTTAAAAAATCATCTGGCTTAACCCTTGACATTATAATTCAATGTATTGATTATTTGGTTATTTGTCTCTGAAAATGTACTAAGTGATCTTAATTAAGACATAAATGTTTTCTGTTATCCTTATCACAATAGATGTAGCCAAAAATAAATGGGAAGGTGTGATTATGGAGAAATGTCAATATGGAAGTACAGCTGGTGAGTTTCCAGAGGGGGAAATGCAGACATCGTTTGCCATTTGAAGTAGGACAGCATCCAGCCACTCTTCACTCCTCACCAGAAAGTACTGTGGAATATAGCTTAAAGCTGTTTAATCAAATATGGTATCTCTTACCAAAAGAAAAGAGCTGAGTTAATTACTACTGACCATAAGCACTGGTAGAATACTACCTTTCACCAGGTATCATATTTATCCACTATTCTTACTACCATTTTGGGACAGAAATAGAAACCATAATTTGCCACAAAATATATAAGCTTTATTTTTCTGAGTTCCCTAACTCTGTATTTTTCCTGAGAGATATCAATCAGGGGAGTGTTCAAAAAACAGATGTCTGAGGCACCTGGGTGGCTCAGTCCGTTAAGCTTCTGACTTTGGCTCAGGTCATGATCTCATGGTTTGTGAGTTCAAGCCCCACACTGGGCTTTCTGCTGTCAGCTCAGAGCCTGCTTCAGATCCTCTATCTCCCTCTCTGCCCCTCCTCTATTCATGCTCTCTCTGAAAAATACATAAACACTAAAAAAAAAAAATAAATAAATAAAGCAGATGCATAATGTACTGAGAAGATTTCAGTGTTTCACATTTAAAATAGAATTATATTACTTAACTTAAAATACTCTTTAAAATATAATTATGGTTACACAAGAAGCCTCAATTATACCTGTTTTATCTTGAGCTGAAAGATGAGCACATGGGTGTTACCTTTTTATAGGACTGAAATATTCCATTGAAAATCAACAGGGAAAAAAATCTTATAGTAGCCACACAAATTATCAATGATTTAAGTATAGTTATTTAAATAAACTTAAAGTGCTGTATGGTTCTCAGAAGTACCATAATCACTTAGCCATTAGACTGTACAACTAGATGGAATGTTCAAACAGAACTGGAATGCTGATTATTGCCATGTAGTCAGAGTAGCTGAATGGGTCACCTGTTGATAGTGAGAAAAAATTTTTTAACAATTTTCTACACTGTATACTTGGAAATAAACTGTGTGGAAGAAATCAACATATGTTCCAGTAATATGTAGGCTATGGGTCTCCAACTTTTAATTGCATGCCAATATAAAAAAAAAGAAACATTTTCATAGGTATATGTTTATGTATTATATATACATATTACTGCATACTATAAAACATATGCCACAAGTGGAAATTCAAGTTTATTTATTTTGAGAGAGAGAAAGCAAATGCATGCACAGAGAGAGGTAAGGGCAGAGAGAGAGAGAAAGAAAAGAGAATCCCTAGCAAGCTCTGCACTGTCAGCAGAGGGCCTGACTTGGGGCTCAATCTCACAAACCATGAGATCGTGACCTGAGCCAAAAACAAGAGTCGGATGCTTAACTGACTCAGCTACCCAGGCACCCCTCACAAGTGAAAATTTAAAAAGAGGAGGTAAAGAAGGAATTAATACTTAAAATATTTTACTTTACCTATTAACGGGAATAAAAACTGATTTTTCTCTTATTATAAGAGGAACAATGTGAAAGAAAGGGCTTAATTATTATTATTTTTAAATCTTGGATTAATAATTTGAAGGTCTAGTTCTAAAGTGTACATATTCCCACCTGGTTTGAATAGCTGTCATAGCTAAAAAAGACACATCACAAAGACACATAAATCCAAATGCAAAAAGTACATAATTGGCTGTGCTTAATAAATTAGGATACTCCTTTTTCAATCCCATCTACCAATCATACAGAAGATTTTTGTTGATATTTACTTAGATTCTAATTCCTGATGCCAACTAGTTACAGTTAAAACTACTAATAATTTTTATTTGGACTTTAAAATAGGTTAGGAAATGCTGTTCTCAGGTTCTGAAAGTATATTGATATGACTGAAAGTTTACGTAGGTGGCACAGATGTTGTTTTTAGCAACAAAATAACATGAAAATATTTCTATAGCCAACACTGTAAGCTGGCTAACCAATAATCCATCCATTCTCATGCCTATTTCTTGTAAGGAATCAGGAAAAGTCTGGGACTCGCAGAGTCTGGCAATGTAGTGTGAATGGAAGTTTATAGAAATACGAAAATCGAATAAATATAAGTGAAGCTTATCTTTCTTGGCAAAAAAGAGTAAGATGTAAAACTTGCTTTTGCATTTGTAGTCCCCTTTCCATAGGTCACTTTCCATCCTCTAACACATGACCTTCTAATATGTGGATACGTAGGCTAAGTGAAGGTACCTACGTTAAGCTGCATATTAAATATTAGTAAAGCTTAATTTCTTTCTTAGATTAAAACATGTAGATACAAGTTTGGATATATTCAAACTGTCCTGACCACTCCTAGGAAGTCACACATCTCACTTTCAAAGCCGCTATTTAAATACAATGGGCTAGATATGCTTAATAAAAATACTTGCAACCATCCATGACTTATAATTATCCACATTTCAGAGACAAGCTTCAAATAGGTTAGGGGACCTGCCCCCAAACAATACAGGAACAGGGTGACTAGAAATGATTTTTTATGGATAATACTGACTAGAGAATATTTTTATGGAATAAAAGTGCTTTTACTCCATTTGCCAAACTGTACTAAACACATACATTTAAACCACAAAAAGAATATGCCAATTATTTAAGGCAGAAATAATAAATAGCCACATTTTATATGAAAACTTCCATGAGTTAATCAATACTGCATGCTGATATGCTGCGCTTCATTATATCAAATTTGCTACATAGCAATTTCAAAAAGACCTATTTTAGTTACTATCAAATGACCTTTTTAAAAATAATTGATAAAACTGTGTCCCTTGGCACTGATTCTAATAGGTTAGTACATCAACAAACCTCTACACTACACATTCCATTTTGTCACTGAAGAGATCTTAACTGAGTAGGGAGGCATAAATAACTTACTATGACATAATGTGATGAGAGTGCTAAAACATGCCCCTACACAGTGCTGTGGGATCACACAGTAGAAAGCGGAGTCAACAGGGGCACCTGGGTGGCTTAGGCGGTTAGGTGTCTGGCTCTTGATTTCGACTCAGGTCATGATCTCACGGTTCATGAGATGTAGCCCTGTGTTGGGCTCCGTACTGACAGTGTGGAGCCTGTTTGGGATTTTCTCTTTCCCTTGCTCTTTGTCCCTCCCCACCTCTCTCTCTCAAAATAAACAAATAAATACTTTTTTAAAAAACAGAAAGAAACTGATGTCAACAAATACTTCACAAGTATATGTCATTTGAACTTGACCTCTAAAGGATGAGCCTGTTTCCCACCAAAGCTCGGCAAATATACAGAAAATCTGATACTTCTAATGCCTACCCAAATGGATGTCTGCCTTAATTTTGATCATTTCTGAGGCAGAACCAGGAACAAAGACAGGTCTAAAGTTCCTAAAAGTGTCAGTCTTGTGACAAAAGTCAGAGGCCAAAGACAGATATAGAGATGGCAGAGAACAGCAGATCTTAAACTTTTTGGTTTCAGGTTTCTTTACATTTGTAGAAATTATTGAGGACTCCCAAAGTACTTTTGTTTATGTGGGTATACCTGCTAATATTTAATTTAAAATTAAAACAGAAATTAATTACTAAATTAATAAAATACTTACTAGTTTTTTTTAAAACCTAACAATTAATGTATCTCTATGATAACCATGTTTTCCAAAGAAAAAGAGTGAGAAGAGTAACACTGTTTCACATTTTTGCAAATGTCTTTAATATCTAGCTGAATATAAAATAGCTGGATTATCACATCTGCTACTGTTTTCAATCTGTTATGTGTTGTTTTAGTCAAAGTAATGAAAATCTAGCATACAGATAAGATTGGAAAAGGGAATTTTAAAAGCCTTTTCAGACCACTGTGGATATTCTTCTTTGATACTATACCAAAACTCGTAAGTGGTAGTTTTTTAAAGGTTACTTGCTATGTAGAGTCTGAAACCAAAATGATAAATTTTACAAACTCTGTTAATGTTAAAACCTATTAACCATCTTGCACTTTGAAAGGAATTTTTATTTATGCATAATTTTGAAACATTATCCACTGGTCATATGGAAAACAGATTCCCTGACAATGTTGACACATTTCATTGTATAATATTGAAAACATTTCTTAATATCATCACCTATTTTTTTTTCAGAAAAGTGTTTTTACGTATTAGGACAATCTCAAGTTCAAAGTGGCAGACAGGAGTCTTCCAAAATTCTAATTTTTGCTTGAAAGCTCTAATTTTATCAATGGTAACAAATAATGTCAGTTGTTTCCCTTGAGGTGACAGGATCATTTTGTTCCTTTTTGAGGAAATTTGTATCAAATAACCAAGTCTAAATAACCAGTTTGTCAGTCATTCTTTCAAGTAAAAAATGGTGTTCCCTTAACAGACCCCTAGCCAACCTTACAACCCACACAATAGAGCAAGTCCTTTCTTTTGAGGACTTTTGGTAATACTTTGATGAGCAGCACAAGTGTTTCAGGCAAACTTCCTAACACAGAATATTAAAAGAAGGTATACTCCAAGATTAAAACTTAATAAAATGAATAATTTTTACTGCTTCATAAAGACATTCTTAAGTGAAACTGCTTTTCTTTTCTTTTTAACTGAGTCTGCATGGCCATAAAGAATACAGTGATTCCTACCAACAATTTGGTGCCACTACCTTGATTCATTATGTGGGTACCTGCGGGTTTTACCCACTGTTCCTTTTGCCCAATCTGTGCAAATATCAGCATACTGAAAAAAGCAAATAATGTCTTAATATTATTATGAAAATGTCCTTTACATCACAAACCAAATGAACTATATATATCATGGACCTACAGTGACCATACTCTGAGAAGAGATAGCAAAAGGATTAGCATCAAGGCAGATGTTTATTCACTTATTCCACTAGGGGTCTAGGTCTAGGTACTAGGATCTTCTGGTGATAAAATAGTCTAATAGAGGTAGATCCAGGACTGAAACTAATGGAAATTGAGAGTAGGAATTCCTCACAATATATATTTTTTTACATATTCAAATTAGAAGTTTGGATAGTTGGGATTTTATAATATTACATAATAAATGCTACCAGAAATCAATGGCAATTTAATGTGTACTGGTTACTCTTAAAAGCTTTTTATTGTAAATCTTCAAAGACCTTAATTTTAGTATTGAAGTCAAATCTTAAAAGCTTCCAAGGAATTAGAGGAGGATACTGTAGAGCAAACATAACGCCTACCCAATTAATAGATGCTGAATAGTACTAAAAAATGATTTGCACTGCTGGCTCCTTTTCTACTTTATTGGTTTATAAATCAGCAAACAAGCAGGCTCAGGAGTACTAAGGAAGCTGTGTGCTGGGCCTCTAGTGGGGAAGAGGCTTCCAGTACTCTTTGGCAAACTTTTTTCTTCAGGAACACTATGGGTAGGTACTGGAGAGAATGAACACTCCCTTTAACTGTTAGTTATTTCATTCCTATATAATTTGTGGAACAAACAAAATAAGTGCTCTACCCAGACAAGGAGGAAAACAAAGCACTGGATTTACTGGGACCATCTAAAAACTAAGTATCTCTAAAAGTTAATCTAACATCATATAACTCATGAAGTACTGATGATTCTGCCCAACAACTCCTTTATCACATAAAGTTTATACAGTGGTTGTTAACAATTTACAGCTTCAATCTCACTAAGTACATTATTAAAGAATCTACATGTCAGACAGACTAAAACAATTTTTAAAATCTTCATACCTTGTTCCAGAGAATATATTTATATATGTTTCATCTATGATACAATTTTAAGAAAGTTTTAGAGTATTTGCATTGAAAAATCTTAATTTAATTATGAAAAATCATAAATTTTAGGAGATTGTCACCTCTCTTCCCCAACACATATACATGTTAGATACCTCAGTTCAACAGCACTTTGGAAACAATGACAAATCTATCAATGACAGAATTATGAACTATTTTTCCTTTTCAATCCTCACTAATCCTCCTCCTACCTCTACTCTGAGAATTTACAAGTTGTGAAGGAAGGGAGAAAAGGTTAAAAAAGAACTCTAAGAAAATGGCCTAATGCCTTATAAAGGGTGTCAGACTGTAGGACAAATGCATTAAGAACAACAATAGTAGTAGCAGCTAATACTTACAGAATTTACTATGTTGAAGGCACTAATCTGAGTCTTTACATACACATATATTATAATATTAAATCCTCATAATAGCTCTATGAGATAAGCATTATCATCCCTATTTTATAGATGAGCACACTAAGAGATAGAGAGGTTAAATAACTTTTTCTTCTTCTTAAAAAGCATTTTTTTACATTTATTTATTTTTGAGAAGACAGAGAGAGACAGAACGTGAGAGGGGGAGGAACAGAGAGAGAGAAAGAGACGCAGAATCCAAAGCAGGCTCCAGACTCTGAGCAAGCTGTCAGTCCAGAGCCTCACGCGGAGCAGGAACTTACAAACCGTGATATCATGACCTGAGCTGAAGTTGGAAGCTTAACTGACTGAGCTATCCAGGTGCCCTACTTGTTTCACTTAAGCAGCATAGTTTATGGACTTGCCAGTGTAATTCCAGATAGAATATACAACTCACTTGTGCTATGAACTCAGGGGTACCGAGGATGTAAGGGAAGACTCAGTACCCTGAAATATCATTCCTTCTGTAACTGACTCAGAGCTGAAATATTACCTAGAAAGAACACTGTGTTAGAGCCAGGGACCTGAATTCTACTTTTGCCCCAGATATTCAACTTGATGAGTTGAAATTATCTTTTAACACATTTGAAAATCAATCTATACCATGGTATTAAAGACTAAAGAGAAAAAATAGCAAGTGATCATCTCTATGGATGCAGAGAAAGCATTTGAGAAAATCCAACATATAATCTTTTTAAAAAAATTTTCTTTTACATTTATTTTTGAGAGACAGAGACAAGTAGAGGAGGAGCAGAGACAGAGGAACACAGAATACAAAGCAGGCTCCAGGCTCTGAGCTGTCAGTCACAGAGCCAGATGCAGGGCTTGAACCAACGAACCGTGAGATCATGGCCTGAGCCAAAGTTGGACACTTAATCAACTGAGCCACCAAGGTGCCCCAAACATGTATTCTTCATAAAAATTCTTACAAATTAGGAATACAGGAATGGTCTTCAATCTGATAAAGAACATAATAGAAAACCTAGTATTATATTTAATGGTGAAAGACCAATTCTTTCCCACTAAAACAGGAACAAGACAAGGATTTTTATTCTTCCCATTCCTATCACACATTGAACTGGAGGTTCTAGCTAGTGCAATCAGGCAAGAAGATAAAACTCACCCATACAGGAAAGGAAGTAAAATGATTTTTTTATTTATAGATCATTTAAGTATAAAATCCTATGCAGATTACAAAAATGACACTAGAACTAGTAAGTTTAACAACTGTGTATAATAAATTACCAACATAAAAAAAAATCAACTGCATGTCTATATACTACCAACAAATAATTAAGATTTTAAAAAATTACTCACTTCCTCTTCCAGGAAGACAAGGCAGATGGACTTCCCCTTTTCCTCCCTCTCAGTACAAACTAAAAACTACAGACATTATATCAAACAAACATAAAGAGACTGAAAAGTGGGGAGGAGGGAGACTGTGTAGGGACTTTAGGACCCAAGGAACAATACAATGAGTTCTTTATGCTTCTTTTTACTTTATATATCCCAAATTGAAGCTAAAGGAGCTAGCAAATCTGAAACGCCAATGGGCACAGATAAAAGCCCCCCCAAAAGCCTACTCTTCCTCACCACAGAACAAGAAAAAGGGCAGCCTGGCAAATAGAAAACATTCAGACAATAACCATAAACTCCAGCCAAACACCACAGAAGAAACTGTGGCCCTACTCCCACCCATACAAGCAAAGGCAAAGTAGGGAGCCTAGTCTTCCACTATTGCCAGCTGGTAGTAAAAACACATCACAGTGTCTACATAGAGAGCTTAGACTTGCACCTTCATCTGGTAATAGTGGGTAGGTACCCCTTTCCCTCCCTGCTGGGGTTGTTGTCTTTATTTTTTATTTTAGCCATTCTCATAGGTGTGTGATGATACATCATTGTGGATTTAGTTTGGATTCTCTAAAGGCTACTGATGTTGAGCATCTTTTCATGAGTTTGACATTTGTATATTCTCTTCAACAGGATGTCTAGTAATATAGTTTGCCCATTTTCTGAATGGAATGCTCAGTTTTTTACTATTGAGCTTTGAGAATTAGATATTAGTCTGTTACAGACTCAACTGTCTTCCCCTAAATTTCATATGTTGAATCCCTAACACCTAGTAACTCAAAATGTGACTGTATAGGACCTTTAAAGAGTTTTTACAGTTAAATGAGGTCATATTGGAGGGCCTAATCTAATGGGATTGGTATCCTTGTAAGAAAAAATTGAGATACACAAAGAGACACCATACATATTTAAACACAGAAGGAACACTATGAGGACACAGCAAGAAGGTAGCCATTTCTGCAAACCCAGGGGAAGGGCCTCAGAAGAAACCAAACCTGCAAATACCTGGTTTGCTTTCTAGCCATCAGAACTGTGAGAAAATAAATTCCTGTTGTTTTAGCTACCCAGTTGGTGGTATTTTCTTATGGCAACCCTGGTAGACTAATATACTAGTTGTCTTAGTCTGTTAAAGTTGCGATAACAAAATATGATGGACTATATGGCTATGAACAACAGAGATTTCTCACAGTTCTGAAGGCCAGGATGGCCAGGGTGCCAGCACAATCAGGTTTACATCTTTCTTTTTGATTAGGATCTTTTTTATTCCTTTTTCTTGCCTTACTGCTCAGGTTAGGACTTCTAGGATCATGTTGAGTAGATGTGGTGAGAGTGTTTATCTTTGTTCTGTTCCTGATCTTAGAGAAAAAGCTTTCAGTTTTTCACAAGTAAGTATGATGTCTGTGGGCTTTTCATATTTGTATAGGCTTATCTTATCACAATCTACTGGTGCTTGTGGCTACCAAAAGGGAATTCCAGATATCCTTGTAGTGGTGGAAAGGTTTTATATTTTGACTATATTGATGTCAAAATCCCTGGTTGTGATACTGTACTACAGTTTTGTAAGATGTACTACTGGGGTAAACTGCATAGAGTGTATAAATGATTTCTCTATTATTTTTTGAAACTTCATGTGAACCTACAGTTAATGCAAAGTAAAAAGTTTAACTTAAAAAAATTGCCATTTGCAATAGCTCTAAAAATATGAAATATCTGGGCATAAGATAGACTAAAAATGTGTAATACTTCCACACTGGAAACTATAAAACACTGGTAGGAGAAATTTTAAAAGAACTAAATAAATGGAGAGATAAGCTATGCTCATGAATTTAAGGACTCAGTATTGATAAGTAGTTAATTCTCCACAAACTGAACTACAGATTCAGTACAATCCCAGTAAGAAATTGACAAGCTGATTCTAAAATGTGCATATATGAAAATGCAAAGAACTTAGAACAGCCAAGACAATTATGAAATTCAGCAAAGTTAGAAGACTTATACTTTATGATTTTATGACTTAGGATAAAACTATACTAATCAAGACAGGATTGTATTGTATAAAGGTAGACAAAAAGATCACTGGAACAGAACAGTCCGAAAATTGATCTACACATATACAATTAATTAATTTTCAACAAAAGGATAAAGGCAATTCAAAGGAAAAAGGATAATCTTTTTAACAAGTGGTTCTGGGATGACTAGATAGCCATAAGCTAAGAAAGAAAAAGCAACCCAAAAAAATAAAGATACAAAAAAATCTCTGATTCATAGCTTGCAACATATAAAACTATAAAACTTCTAATGAAAAGATAGGAGGAAGTTTTTGGAATCTTGGGTTAGATAAAGATTTCGTATATACAACACCATAACCAAGATCTTGTGAATTAAAAATATCCTGTACTTATCTACTTCTATCCGTACTGTCACCACTCTGGTCTCAACCAATCCTGTTTTGCCCTACTTTTTCCATTTCCATTCCCTTCTACTTCTACCCCTGCCCTGTCCAACCACCTTCACAAAAGTGAGAGTGATTTTTTTCAAATAAATATATGATCATATCATTTCCCTGCTTAAAACTCTTTAATAGAGTCAGTCCCATGTTCCTTTGGAGAATATGGTCTTCAAAGGCTTCATATTATACTATTCATCCACCTTAGTGGAGAATGGCATATTCTTCAAATATGTCAAACCCCTCTAACACGGCAACCATTGTTGTTCTTTCAGCATAAACTGTTTCCTCCTCCTTCCTTCACTATCCTAATCCATACTCACCTTTCAGATCTCTTCCTAAATGTCACTTCTAAGGAAAAGTGAACCCCAATCCCAAACTTACACCCCAAGGCCTTTATACTTGGTGCTTCCTCTGTCAAGGGAAGCTCTTACCCCATATCTTTACTTTTTTTTTTTTTAACTTTTTTACATTTATTTATTTTTGAGAGGCAGAAAGAGGCAGAGCACAAGTTGGGGAGGGGCAGAGAGAGAGAGAAACACAGAATCTGAAGCAGGCTCCAGGCTCCAGCCAGCAGCACAAAGCCCAATGTGGGGCTTGAATCCACAAACAGTGAGATCATGACCTGAGCTGAAGCCAGACGCTTAACTGACTGAGCCACCCAGGCGCCCCTACTCCATATCTTTATATGGATCATTCCTTGACACTTCACCTTCTCAAAAAAAACTTTCATGGCCACTTATTTACAATACTATCCTTCTATCACTCTTTAACCTCTCACTTTGCTTTACCTTCTTATCAAATATGAAATTATATGTTTTTACATTTATTTATTTGGAAGGGTGAGGTGCAGAAAGAGAGAATCCCAAGCAGGCTCCATGCTGTCAGCACAGAGGCCAATGTGGGGCTCAAACTCACGAACATTGATATCATGAACTGAGTCAAAATCAAGAGCTGGATGCTTAACTGACTGAGCCACCCAGGCACCCCAAAAGTATATTCTTTAATTACTGGCCTATTTATTTGTAATTATTCTACCTTTTTAGAATCTGAGTTTCCCAAGGACATAGCTGTGTCTTGCTCACTACTCTATCCACATAGCCTGGCATACAGTATGAGTACAGGACTACCTGGACTTATATGACATGTATGAATTCAGGAGCTCAGTCTTATAGGGAAGAGAGATATACAAATCAAAAGCTGTAATACAGAATATAGGTATAGGAAATGAATGAGAAGCACAAAGGATAGAATGATGATTTTTACTTTGGTGGCCGAGGAGAGAGCCTCATATAGAAGGAGGCACTTGAGCTCTAGGTAGAGGGTCTACATGTGCGATCATAAAGGAAAGGAAGAAAAGGCACATGAAGGGAAGTGTAAATATCTGAGAAAGATAGACCTTCACACAGGATTCATTGAGGGACTACTCATACATTTCACTTGCTTGAAATATCCCTTTGCCATTTCTATGTCTCAATTTTATCAAAGTAGTAATATATAAATTCAAATGCCATTTCCTCTGTGAAATCTTTACTTGTTTTACTTTCTCCCATATCCCATACCACAAGTCCTTAATTCTCTCTACCCTATTTATGGCTTTTTGATTACTGTACATGTACTATTTCCCCTTATACCGCTTTAAGTCTAAATAGCAAAAAGAAACCAAAAATTAAATCAGAAAGATAAATGATTAATTTTAGATTTGATGGTGGTGGTACTGGAAAGAAGATATGTATTATCAAGTTTTAAATGATTACCACTAAATCACAGATTGGGAAATGGGAATCTACTTGAAAACCTTGTATTAGATGAAGAAACTATGGATAACTTTTTCTTCTTTGAGGGAATGGACCTGGTTAGTCAACAGGCTTAGATTTCCCTTCCTTATCCCCAAATTGTAATATCTTACTTAAATCATTTTACTATTTCTGTTACTCTCTTACATTCATTCCTTCATATACTTTAAAACTAGAACTGTAGGCATGATGAGAGTTAACTATTACATAGATTCAATACTGTAAACTTTTATTTTAAGAATGTTACATTAAGGGGGTGCCTGGGTGGCTCAGTTGGTTGAGCGTCTGACGGTTGGTTTTAGTCCAGGTCATGATCTCATGGGTTTGAGCTCCATACTGGGCTCGTGCTGTCTCTCTTAAAATAACTAAATTTTTAAAAAATGCTACATTAAGTTTTAGCAGTTTAAGTATTTTATATACAATGTTCCTTTAAGAAGACTTAGCATGTAATTTAGTAAACCAAATAGATAAAACTATTTCATTGTTTATTTTTCCTCATAAATTTTCCCACTAAGCTCTCTAAAGAACTTTAAGTTGTTAATAGGTGAAGCATAAAATTATCTCTTTGTTTTAATGGTTCTTTATTCATTTTGTTTCTTTTTTCACAGCTTAAAGATTATTTATTATCAACTACAACAGTTCACTTGGGGACTTATATTATCAGGAACCAGAAGATACTGATGCCAGTCAGTTCTTCCAGGATGTACATTTAGAATATAATATGCACAAGAATTAGATTTTGTTTAAAACTAAATAATCTGAAAGGAGAATCTATGTGACAAACTAATATGCTTTTAAAAATAAACCAACTCATTATAGGAAACAAAGCAAAATAAGATAAAATAAACTGATTTATATGCAGCAATTGTTTTAAAATGTTTCACATGTACCAGTCAGAAATTAAATATGGTCTCCCTATAGGTATAATTATTTTGGAGTCTTATCTTTTGTTACTTTATGTTTAAACCTAACAGAATAAATTGTGTGCAACATTCACAGTTTTAAACTGTTATAACCCAAAATGGAACAAATAAGACAATAGAAAGACCTAGCTTCACAAATACCACTTAATATTAACTCTAGTTTTCTTAACCACATACATTTTCCATCCGTATTTTCAAAAGTGTACGTATATATACATTTTAAAACAATTCTTTGTAATACAAAAGGAAAAAAATTAAACAGTTTAAAGGATCTTTAAATTACAAGATAATTTCATCCCAATTACAAAAGACTTGGAGAGGTATTCTGGACCATTTATACTCCTCTTCTACATTTTTAATATTTTGTAAACTTATTTTTTTCCTTCCCTTTCCCTTTCCTCCCCCCTCCCGCCCCACTATAGACACTCCCTTTAGGCAACAGTGAATCAACAATCCTCCCACGTTCAAAGTCAGCTACATCTGTTGCTCTTTTCTATTGTTGAAAATTCCTGTCTTAATCCTATTTGACTTCATTCATGCAAAGGTCATCTTGAATTCAACAAATGGAGAAGTGATGGCAAAGCACACTGTTGAACATGGCTGAGAAAATGCCTTGTGGAACATGTAACTAATGTGCTCACACTGTCTCAAAAGCACCTGATATATATATCATGTAGGCCTCCAAACTTGAAGCCTACAGTCTCAAAATGTGTTATGTTATTATCATATTTACTAAACATTATAGTAATTATAATAATGATCCTGATTCTTGGTAGTATGCTATTTCCTTTTTCCTAAACTAGTTGAATGTTCATATTACTAGTTGTGCCGACTTTCATCAGCATGAATCAAGTCAGAGTATCTACTCTAACCCTATTATCACCACGAGTGTTTGGCAAATGTCACCTTTTTTTTTTCTCCATAGAATGGCATCTCTTATTCTTTAATTTTCAAAATCTGCTAATGAAACTTAATTATTGTATTCAGTTTAAAAAACAAGTTCCCAATTCCAATAAGCAGCAAAATAGATGGGTTTCACTATGCCTCATCTTAACAGACATTGGTTATGAACTACAGCTATAATACATTATGCCATTGGCCTTTTTCTCTATACTAAATATAGCTCAAATCTGTAATTTACTGCCATCCATATATATCTGACAAAAACTAGGAGACATTAACAGGAAGATTAAAGTAAGCACTAATATAAACTTGACTAAAATAAAGATTTATGAGGTGGAGATAATTATTTTTAATATGCTCATAACTCACCGTGACTAAAATATTGGAACACTTACTCACACATGCTTGTGTCCAAGTTAAAAAAAAGATGCCTACCAACTTAAGAAAAACCAAGCTCAATTAGTTTCACGCAATCAAGGAAAAGGCCACTGTTATCCTTATGGCTTAATAAGGAGAAGAAATCTTGTCTATAATATACTATGCTGTTGGCCTTAAATGAGATTTTTAGTATAAGGTAAAACTGAATACAAGATTAAAAAATATTACTTAGCTATTTATATATAAATTTAAATAGATTTTAATGGTACTTTGTCACTGTTTCATAATATAAAATTATCTAATACAAAAGATACATTTGATAAGATATTTTAATGCAGTTTTGTGTTGACAGCAAAATGTATGAGTATAAATATAAACAAACTGTTAACATTATTTGTCATCAAGCTCATAAATTCACTTTTACTGAAGTTTCTCAAATTCTCATAGACAAAACTCTAAAAAAAAGTCAAAGGATACAGAAATAAAATACAAAAATTTCATCTTTAAGATAGCACTTAAAATTTTTTTTTTTTATGTTTAATTTTGAGAGAGCAAGAGAGAGCAGGGAAGACACAGAGAGAGACGGAGACACAGAATCTGAAGCAGAGTCCAGGCTCCAAGCTGTCAGCAGAGAGCCCGATACAGGGCTCAAACCATGAGCTGTGAGATCATGACCTGAAGCTTAACCAACTCAGCCACCCAGGGGCCCCAGCACTTTTTATTTTTAAGCCTGTATGTAATTTAGTTTTGTTCATTGAATTATGTTTCCTCCATGCAATTTTAGGCTAAATACTTAGCCTTCATTTTCTTTCTTTTCTTGTTTTTACAAGTAGGCTTCATGACCAGCACAGAGCCCAACATGGGGCTTAAACTCACAACCCCTGAGATCAAGACCTGAGCTGAGATTAAGAGTTGGGTGTGGAGCGCCTGGGTGGCTCAGTTGATTTAGTGTCCGACTTTGACTCAGGTCATGATCTCACAGTTCATGTGTCTGAGCCCCGCATCAGTTCTGTACTGAAAGCATGGAGCCTGTCTCAGATTCTGTGTATCCCTCTCTCTGCCCCTCCTCCTCCTCCTACCTTCTCAAAATAAATAAATTTTTTAAAACATTTTTTAAAAGAGTCGCATGCTTAACTGACTGGGCTACCCAGGTACCCTTCTTTTTTTTTTTTAAGTAAACGCTATGCCCAAAATGGCATGTATTTCCCTATAGAAATGCATCATCTATCTTAAGAGATTATTGGAGCCAGCTTATTTTCTCCCCATGGGACTTGACAACAGCCCTTGTCTACAAATATCCCTATCCATGCCCCATGGTTCAGTCCTCCAGGCCCTTATTCTCTACGTTATCCTGAAGTAGGGGCGAACTCTCAGCTCCTAAATTCATAACTGAAATATCTTCTGGGTAAAGTTCACAATCAAGGAGTTTTACCCTGGAAGCCTCAACAGGCCAGCACTTCCTAATCACTCTGAGTCCGGACATCCTTGAAGGAGGTGTAAGGGTCATTTTCTTAGAGTTTCCTTTTTTGATTCTTATATAGATTTTAATTTTAATTTCCATACTTCACAAAATCAACCACTTCACTAATCCCTTAAAAAGGCAAGACCAACTTCACTGTTAGTCCTAAAATCTATGTGTAGATGTATGTTTCAGATGGAAGAAAGGGAGAAGAAAGGATGGAAAGAGAAGCTAAAACTAAATTCATTTTCTTAAATACAAACTTATTCTTCTTGTACTCTTTTTCTCTATGGAAAGCATAACCAGTATGGCTCTCCTTCCCCCTATAAGTCCTACATTCCTTCCATCCTTCCTTCCTTCCATTCATCCAACCAGTCATTTATCCACCTACCTGACAAATATTTATTGAGCATGCCTAGCACCCATGCTACATTCTAGGGACACAGAAATGGAGAAGTCCTTGATCTCATGGAGCTCATAGAGTACCGGGGAAAAAAACAATAAACTAATAAGGTATATAGGTAGAGGGGTGCCTGGGTGGCTCAGTCGGTTAAGCATCTAAATATTGATTTCAGCTCAGGTCACGATCTCACAGTTGATAAGACCTTGGGATCAGTGCTGATTAGTGCAGAGTCTGCTTGAGATTTTTCTCTGTCCCTCTCTGCCTCTCCTCTGCTCACATTCTCTCTCAAAATAAATAAACTTTAATAAGTATACAAATGAATAAAGAGATGAATAAGTAAAGTACACAAGTAGAAGATAGTAATTTAAAAAGGAGGGCAGTTAATATAGGGTCGGCAGGGAAGGCCACTTTATTTTATTAATTAATTAATTAATTAATTTAAATGGTTTACCAAGTTGGTTTCCATATAACATCCAGTGTTCTTCCCCACAAGTGCCCCTCTCCATGACCATCACCCCTTTTCCCCTTCCCCCTTCCGCCCTCAGTTTGTTTTCAGTATTCCAGAGTCTCTCATAGGGAAGGCCTCTTTAAAGAGGTAACACTGAAAGAGATCTGAATGAAATGAGAAAATGAACCATGAGAAAATCTGGGAAATGATGTTCCAGATGGAGTGAAAAACAAATGTAAAGGTCCTGAGGCTACAATAAACTGGGCAAGTTTGAGGACCAGAAGACCAGCATGCCTCTAACAGAATAAAAAGGCAATGAATGGTAGGAAATAATGTTGGAAACAAAGACAAAACCCATATAATATAGAGTCTTATAGACCATAGCAATTTTATTCTGTCATAAGATGAGATCGGGCGCGTTCAGGGTGGTATGGCCGTAGACAATTTTATTCTGTAATCAGAGGCCACTGGTGGGTTTTGAACAAGGTAGTAACATAATCTGCTTCATGATTTAAAAATTTTTTTCATTTATTTATTTTTGAGAGATAGAGAGACTGAGCATGAACAGGGGAGGGACAGAGAGAGAAAAATACACAGAATCCATAGCAGGCTCCAGGCTCTGAGCTAGCGTTCAGCAGAGAGCCTGATGCGGAGCTGGAACCCACAAACCATGTGATCATGACCTGAGCTGAAGTCGAACACTCAACCAACTGAGCCACCCAGGCACCCCTTCATGATTTTAAAAGATCATCCTAGGGAGACTTCTATTTCCAAACTATACTCTGGAGAACTTTACACTGCAAAATAGTCAGATTCTGCATGAAATATAAATTTTTATTGAATTGCTGGGTACAAAACATTATTTCATATAAAGGAAAACCTAAGGAGTGAATACTAAGCTCCTTAGTGAGTAACCAAAGAAGTCTATTAAAAGGATAATGCAGGGCACCTGGGTGGCTCAGTCAGTTAAGCATACGACTTTGGTTATCATGATCTCATGGTTCCTGAGTTCAAGCCCCTTGCTGAGTTCTGTGCTGAAAGCTCAGTGTCTTGAGTCGGCTTCAGATTCTGTGTTTCCCTCTTACTCTGCCCTCCAATGCTCGCACTCTCTCTCTCACTCTCTCTCTCTCTCTAAAAAATAATTAAACATTAAAAAAAGGATTATGCATTTGTACAAAGATCAATAACAAGGAAAATATATTTAGGTATATAGGATAATGTCATTTATATAAAGCTTGATTGGAATATAGTACATCCTGGGGCACCTCAGTGGCTCAGTCAGTTGAGAGTCCAACTCTTGATTCTGGATCTAGTCATGTTCTCATGGTTCATGGGATCAAGGCCTGGATTGGGCTCTGTACTGCAGGTGTGGAGCCTGCTTGGGATTTTCTCTCTTTCCTTCTCTCTCTCTCATAATAAATAAATAAACTTAAAAAAAAAAACCAAAAAGGTGTATCTCCTTTGGAAGGCCTTTAGACAATGACTATCAAAGTAGAAAGGCATTTACCCTTTGACTTACTTCAGAAAATGTATCTAACATACATAGTCTGTGTACAAATTATTCATTTCAGCAATGCTTGTAATAAAAGACTGGAAATAACACCATGAATGGATAATTGGCTAAGTAAATTATGGTATATTCACACACTGGAAAAGACATGTAAAACGGGATGAAGAAGGTCTCCACATACTAAAATGAGAAGATTTCCAGGATATACTATTATTTTTAATATTTTTAATGTTTGTTTATTTTTGAGAAAGTGAGAGAGAGAGAAAGAGAGAGAGAAAGATAGCGAGCAAGCAGGGAAAGGGCAGAGAGAGAGGGAGACATGGAATCTGAAGCAGGCTCCAGATTCAGGGCTGTCAGCACAGAGCCTGATGTGGGGCTTGAATTTAAGGAATTGTGAGATCATGTCCTGAGCCAAAGTCAGATGCTGTAAACAACTGAGCCACCCAGGTGCCCCCAGAATTTACTATTAGATTAAAAAAAAAAAGAAAAGCAAAGTTCAGGAGTAGGACAGTGTTTACGGATTGCTACCTTTGGGACAAGAAAAGAAAGGAAAAAAGTAAATATTCAGTTTTGCTTAAATCTGTGTAAAAAACACTGGAAATATACAAAAAAATAAAAGTGGTTTATTTTTAGAAAGCTGGGGTTGAGGAGGTGCAATATGGTAAACTGGGAGACAGTGGTAGAGACTTCCCAATGTGTATCTTTTTCTATCATTTTGATTTTTGAGCCATGTCAAAATATTATCTGGTGAAAGCAATTCTACTAACACATTTTTAAAGAGGAAAAAGTAGTCAGCTACATTAAATACTGCTGAAGGGATCAATAAGATAAGGACTAAAATTGACCAGTGCATTTAGCAAGATGGAAGTGACCTTCACCAGGGAGGTTCCAAAGAACAGAAGTAGAAAGAAGAGCCTGTTTGAAGTAGACTGAAAAAAACTAATGATGAATATAGACAACTTTTTTAGTAGAAGGCAGAGAAATGCAAATGTAACTGAAGAGACATGTGGTGTCTAGAAAGTTTTGCTTGGGACTATGTTGTACAACATTTGTAAACTAAGTAAGGTAATGAGTACAGAATAAGACACTGAAGAGAGGGGTAAAATCAGAATCAAAACCCTTGAGTAGACCAGGGGGATGGGTCTAATATATATGGGGATAGGTGGTCTTTGGATAAAAGCAGGAACAGTTTATTAAGAAAAAAAAAAAAGCAAGGTTACAAATCATGTCGCGTTTCTCCTAACACACACATAACATGCCTATATTCTAACTTTAATGGCCTTCTATCACACACGGTTTAATGTGAAAATCACTACCATGGTCCATGAGATCCACGACCTGAACAGCATCTACCGCTCCAAACTTGAAATAACATCACTCTTTCCTTGCCCACTACATTCTAGTTACATGGGCCTTGCTTCCATTCTTTAAATGTAACAAGTTATTTCTTGATTGAGAGACTTCATACATGCTGTCTAAAATCCTCTCCTACTGCTCCTATTGTTGTCTTCTTACTATCTCTTAATAGGTCTACTACCAATCTCTCTTATAGTAAGTACCCTGTTCTTTCTCTCCAAAGCATTTACCATGATTTATATATATATATACATCTGATTTCACTTTGTAATACCTCTTGAAGGCAGAAATCATGTCTATTATTATACCCATTATTTAGCATAATGCCTGGCACACTGTGGATGCTCAATAAATATATTTAACATAAATATATACTTTTAATTGTGGTAAAAAAATATTAAATTTACCAGCTTAATCATTTTCATTTGCATAGGTCAGTAATCAGTAATTATTTTTTAAGTGAGTGAAATAAGCAATCTAACCAAGCTAGAAACTACCAAATTATCCTTGATTCTCATTCTTCCCTTTCTTCCCTTAGATTCCTTTCTTTAGTTTTGTCAATTCTAACTTTACAGTTTTACTCATCTTTCCATTCTACCTTCACTGCTTTGCTCAATGGTTCAGATTCTCATGATTTCTGACCTGGCTTATTATAAAAGTCTCCTTATGTACATTCCTGTCTTCAGGTTCTTTGGTTTCTATTTTTCACATACTGTCTTCAACGTTCTCATTTTACTGATATCTAGCCATGTCTTTCCTTTATCACACAGAAACTAAAGGTGTGCATGGCTGAACCTGAAAATCAATCAAGGGAGCAATGGTTCTCCTTACAATCTTGGAACCAAGATCTATTAAGGGAGATCACTGGAGCCTTAGGTAAAAATGTCAAAAAATCACCCGGAACTGTAGAAGCTGAAGACAAGGAAGGCAGTGGGGAAAAGGAAATGAAGACTGAATGTTAAGAGAAACTGCTCTGGAAATGCTATTAATTCTGCTACAAGAGAGGTCTCTTGCTCAGTCCTCACTATGCTTCTATAACCACTACTATTATTATTATGATTACTAACAAGATAAACAAGACATACAGTAAAACTCACCTTTTCAATGTTCTGTAAGTTGACAAATGCATACAACTGTATAACCTCCACAACTGTATACAGCATCATTCCATTACCCACCCTTCCCAAATTCCTATGCTTCCCCTTACCTTCAGACAATCACTGGTGAATTTCTGTCTCTAAAGTTTTGCTTTTCTTAAAATTTTTAAAAATGATTTTTATTTATTTTTGAGAGACAAAAACAGTATGAGGAGGGGAGGGTCAGAGAGAGAGAGAGACACAGAATCCGAAGCAGGCTCCAGGCTCTGAGCTGTCAGCACAGAGCTCAAAGTGGGGCTCAAACCCACAAATGGTGAGATCATGACCTGAAGCCGGATGCTTACCGACTGAGCCACCCAGGAGCCCCTGTTTTGTTTTTCTAAAATGCCACAAAAGTGAAATCATATCGAATGTATTCTTTTGACCCTGGCTTTTTTCACTCAGCATAAAGCATTTGAAATTCATCCATGCAGTTGGGCATATAAAATATGACAGCCTTCTAGTACTATCATTTAGCTTTTCCTTCTTTTAGAGTACTAGAAAGCTAAGAGTTAGAGTAAGACTACTTTTTTTAAGATTGTATTTTTAAGTAACCTCTACACCAAACATGGGGCTCAAACTTACAACCCAAGATCAAGAGTCACATGTTCTACTGAATGAGCCAGCTAGGTGCCCAAAAGACTACTGTTTATGTTTCCTTCAGAGTAAATAAAAGCTTGACTTCAGAGTACCTGGTTTCAAGAGACTATTCTAGTATCCTAATGTTTATACAATAAAGTCCATATTGCTAGCAATCCTACCCCCAAATTTTCATAACCTGATCACATTTTTATGCCCAGGTACTCTACTCATTTATTCCACTTACAATCACAATAGTAGTGCTCATGGTCTCTTGAACTGAACACTTTCATACTTCAAAGTTTTGCCCATCTGTTCCTTTTGAAATGCCCTCCTCCTTTCCTTGCTCATTTAGTGAACTCCAATTGTCCTTTTACCACTCAGATCAGTTGTGATCTCTACTGTCCAACTCACTATCAGTAGTACACTACATACACCCTACACTCTTGCACACAAACACAAACACACACAATTTTCCAGTTCCTAACCTCTAATGAAGAGTGTTTGGAAAAGATGTAGTGAAGTACACATAATACTCTTACTAATGCTCTTACAGTACTCTAGCCTATTTCTATTATAGCCCTAATTATACTGTATCATACTTTTTATGTGGCTGCCATTTTGGGTAGGTTGTGAGGTTGTTGAAGACAAAGATTTCATCTTAGTCATGTTTTCCTCCTAGTTCACAGTAGAGAACCTCACATAGAATGTGGTCTACATAATTAGGTGCATGAAACAACAAATGAGGAGAGCCATGTCCCAGATGTCTTTAAAGATGTCCTAGGTATTTAATGGACATTGTCTTCTCCACCTGTCCCCAATACACACTTTGAAAGCCATTCCCCTAGAATACTTCTTTCTAAGAAAAAGAAATATAATTATCCATTGTTTTCTGTTTCGTCCAGTTTTCAATTGGTTTATTTCTCACTCAAGGAAAATCAATTACCATTTCCATTAACAAATACTTATTTGAAATATACTACTTGCCTTGGTAAATTTTAAGGTTATGTATTAATTTTAGTAGAAGAAATAATTTATTTTTACTTCATGTTCAGGCCATGGTAAGAGTAGCAGTGAGTATTGCTGAACTGCTTCCTATAGCAATCTACATGACCAGTGTCTCTAACTCTTTGTCAGAAGAGGCTAACTCCTGAGAAGTTCTCAGATTCTATTTTTTAACACTTTAGCATCTCACACCTATTAAAAACAGGATATGTACACATATCAGAGTATTTCAGACAATGAAAACACTCAGGTTACTAATGTTTTATATGATAAAGAGAATTCAATGAGAGCACTGAGAGCAAATTTTATTTTAGACTGCATACTGTGTATGCTGAATTGTTGAAAAAGGATTTGGCAAACCATATACTGTTCAATTAGTTTTTCCTGCTTTTTGAAACCTATGAATCAGGGTAAGACTACTTTTGATGCCTCCTTCAGAGTAAAAAAAGTGACTTCAGAGTACTGTAACAATGATACTTCCATCAAAAAATATCTTTTAGAAATTTCCATGAATGTCTTTTTATAATTTTTAAATTTTAACATATAGTGTTATATTAGTTTCAGGTGCACAATACAGTGATTCAACAATTCCAAACATCACCCAGTGCTCATCAAAACAATTGTACTCCCTAATCCCCATCTCCTGTTTCAGCCATTCCCCCACCCACCTCCCCTCTGGTAACCATTAGTTTGTTCTCTATGGTCAAAAGTCAGTTTCTTGGTTTCTCTCTCTCTCTCTCTGCTTTGTTTCTTAAATTCCACATGGGAGTGAAATCGTACAGTATTTGTCTTTCTCTGACTGACTTATTTCACTTAGCATTATACTCTCTTGCTTGATCCATGGCATTGCCAATGGCAAGATTTCATTCTTTTTTATGACTGGATAATATTCCTGTGTGTGTGTATCACCTCTTGTTTGTCCACTCATCTATCTTATCCATGGACACGTGCAATGCTTCCATAATTTAGCTATTATAAATAATGTTGCTATAAACATAGAGATGCATATATGCCTTTGAATTAGTTTCTGTATTTTTCTGTAAGATATCCAGTAGTGTCCAATAGTGCCTTTACTGGGTCATGGGCAGTTCTATTTTTAATTTAAAAAATAATTTTTTTTTGGTTAACACTTATTTATTCTTGACAGAGAGAGACAGAGCATGAGCAGGGGAGCGGCAGAGAGAGGGGGACACACAGAATCCAAAGCAGGCTCCAGGCTCTGAGCTGTCAGCACAGAGCCTGATGTGGGGCTCGAACTCACAAGCAGTGAGATCATGACTTGAGCCGAAGTCGATCGCTCAACCCACTGAGCCACCCTATTTTTAACTTTTTGAGAAACCTCCATACTATTTTCCACATTAGCCACACCAGTTTGCATTTCCACCAACTGTACAAGAGGGTTCTTTTTTTTTATCCATATCCTAACACTTGTTTCTTGTGTTTTTGATTTTAGCCACCCATGTCTTTTTATTGCTAATGTTTATCAAAGTCATGGTTCTACCCATGAAAATGATAATGTGAACATGTGTCTAGGTTAATATTTTCAAAATGAAGAAATAAACTTGTAGTATCTTTGTTTATGTATACCCTTAAGCCTCATCTGTCAAATATTGTTAATATAGAATTGGTTATATTTTGGACATGGTATGTGAACTTGTATTAAGTAAATATTTTGAAGTAATTTTTTCTTTCTAAAGAAATTAGAGGTGCTCTATAGGAAACATACTTTTCTGGGAAAAAAGCAAATAAGCAAAATTTCTGTATTAAAATTATTTTTAGTCAATTCTAAATTGTAAGAATAGTATAAGCTAAAATAAGAATAACATCTACTGTACAAGTTACAGTTTTGTTAAGTAAAATAAAAATATTAGCAAGTTTCAAAGAAATATATATAAGAGGAACAATATGTAATGGAATGAACCTCTCTACTTTAAGTGTACATTACTAACATATTTAACACATGAAAATTAGGTCAAATGAAGACCTCTACTTAATAATTCAAGTTATTTTCGGTAGTTGAAAGAATAAACTATTTTCTATTAAATTAAAAATGATCTCTGTTACTTATACTAATCACTCAATTTGATGGGACTTTGTTTTACTTACTTATAAAGTTTTGCTATAAGAAGTGTGGATGGTCTGTGAAGAAAGAAAGGAAGGAAGGAAAGTATGAAGGAAGGAATGAAGGGAGAGAAAGAGGAAGGAAGGAAAAGAAAGAAAAAGGATAAAGAGAAAGAAAGACAGAGAGAGAGAGAAAGAGAAAAAGAAAGAAGCCTAGCTATGTTAAAACCTAAGTCTTCCAAAGGCAGCCAAGATACAGCTAAGAGTTGAACAGATAAACACTAAAGAGTTTCCACTCCAATAACATCTGGTGGTAGTGATGCAGAAAGTTTTACTATTTTTATCAAATTATTACAGTAAATTATTACATCTTGGAATTAGAAATTATGATATAGTGCAAATAATTATTTCTTGAGCTTCACAAGACATTCTGGGTATGAGAATGGTATGTGGAATTTAGTATTAGAACATAAATATATTTTACTAGAAAGTAACACTACAAACTTATCAAAGTATTCAAACTTTATAAGTTTAAATTCTCTAAGCACAATCAATTTATTTACACTGAATTTTCTATTATTGGCTCTGTATCTCAATAAAATCATTCTTAGAAAGATTAATCTAGTTTTAAAAGTCCTCTTACACTACTTTTTTTTTAAAAGTCAAAAAAATTCCTGTGTTATAAACTAAAGACCTAATGAAATGATCTAACTACACGCAGGTTTGCAAAGAAAATGCTCGCACACCCTTTAATAATGACACTAATGGAACTAATATATAGTGCATATATTAATCCTTAGATTACAACTCATAATCTAGATATTAAAAAGTTTACATGTCCCACAGTAGTTCAGCCTTCTGTACATAAGCTGGTTAAAGAATACCTATTACCATTAGAAATATGTCCTAACTTCCTGCTTACATGTAATGGAAATAAACAATAAAAGGAATATTAAGCCATTTTATAATATCTAGTTGCTCCATTAACTCAACTGTACTCTGATTGTTTTTTTGAAACTCTTCTCCAAGTTCAAACATGTCAAGCTTGTTCTTCAAGCCCTTCAAGTTGGGACTTATATTAAAAAACAGTACTATGCAACAAGTTTAAGTAAACATAAAACCTTCATAGAAATGATTATAGACGTTCAAATTGACTGTAAATATCCCTCATCAACATGTTACATAGTAAAAACCAAAATATTTCTTGAATTTATAGTTTATTTCTGTTTATTATTTCTTCTTTGACTTACAGGTTACTTGAAGATATATAGTAATTTTCAAATATATAGATTTGTTCCAGTTATTGTTTTATTACTGATTTCTAGAGTAACTGCACTATGGGCAGAAAATATAATTTCAACCCTCAGAAGTTTGTTGAAAATTTACTTTAGAACTAAGGCACGGTCACTGTTAAGAAATGAATTCTTTAGCTGTATAGTGTAGTATTTTCTGAGATCAAAATAGAGTCTTTAAATCTTACCGATTTTTGAGTCTGCCTATTCCATCAGTTATGAAGAGAGAGGTGCTATAATTGCTTACTATGATAAGGATTATCTGCATCTCTTTCTATTTCTTTCAACGTTACCTTTGTATATTTTTATTAGATAAATGCAAATTCAGAAGTTGTATCTTCCTGATAAACTGAACCTTCTTTCATGATGAGATAAACAGCTTTTATATCTAGTAACACATACAGCTTTAAAACCTATTATATTCCATGTTGATAAGGCCACAATGGTTTTCTTGGGTTAATGTTTTCATGGTAAATCTTTTTCAGTCTTTTAATTTCAATCTTTCATATACCTATTTTTAGATGTGTGCACTTGAATTTTTTGTAACTTTATTTTTTAGGGGCACTAGGGTGGTTCAGTCAGTTAAACATTCAACTTCAGCCTAGACCATGATCTCTCCATTCCCAAGTTCGAGCCCCATGTTCAGCTCTGTGCTAACAGCTTAGAGCCTGGAGCCTGTTGTGGATTCTGTGTCTCCCTCTCTCTCTCAGCCCCTCCCCTGCTCACTCTGTCTGTCTTCTCTCTCTCTCTCTCTCTCCCTCTCTCTCTAACATTAAAATTTTTAAATTTTATTAAAAAAAATTTTTTTACTGTTTATTTTTAAAGAGAGAGAGAGAAAGAGTGGGAGTGGGAGAGGGGCAAAGAGAGGGAGACACAGAATCCAAAGCAGGTTCCATGCTCTGAGCTGTCAGCACAGAGTCTCATGCAGGGCTCGAACTCATGAACTGCGAAACGATGACCTGAGCCCAAACTGGATGCTTCACTGACTGAGCCATGCAGGAGCCCCTACTTGGATTTTTTAAAATCCAGACTAATAATCTTCGTTTTGTTAAGTGCATTTAGCCCATTTATATTTAATTATTAGTGAAATGAGGTTCAATCTGTATTATTTTAACTTTTCTACTTGTTTTAACCACTTTGTGTTTTTTTCTCTCCTCTTACTTAATTACTATTTCTAAAACTTTTTCCTCTATTCACACTTCTAGTTTGGGAGTAAAACATGTTTCTATCCGTTTAGTAGTTACCCTAAAAATTACAACATGCTTACTTAATAAATGTATAAAGAACAATCAGCATCTTTATCCTTCTCAATAATATAAGGAACTTAAAATAATTAGTTAACTCATTCTCACTCCCAGCTTATATATTATTGTTCTCATATAAATTCTATCTTTTATTCCAACCCATCATTAGATATTGTTTTATATTGTCAATATGCGCTTAAATTTATCCACATGTTTGCCCCTGTATGATTTTTCTTTGATTCTTGAATTCTTGACATTTTAATGAATATTTTCCTTCTGCCTCAATTACATGCCTTAGAATTTCCTTTAGTGAGGGTCTGCTGGTAACAAACAGTTATGTGGAAACATCTTTATTTTTTCCCCATTAAAATATTTTTACTGGACTACTATTCCAGGCTGGCAGCTATTTTCTTTCCTCATGTGAAAGATAGCATTGAACTATCTCTGGCTTCTATTATTGTTGTTGAGAAATAAGCAGTGCTCCTTTAAAGGTATTTTGGCTTCTTCCCACCCTTGGGCTTATTTAAAAATCTCTTCTATTTATCTATCTACTTACTTGTATCTGCCTATCAATCAATCAATCAATCAATCAATCAATCATCTTCTGAAGTTTCACTACAAGGTCTCCGGGTTTGGATTCCTTCTATTTTGATTAGGCTTTGCTAGGCTTCTTGAATCAGCAGATTATATATTTCATCAGTTTTAAAAAGTTCTCAGCCATTATATCTCTTCAAATATAATGTCTTTCTACTGTTTCTATTCCTTCTCAGACCCTAATTAGAATTATACATCGTACTCAATCCTCTAGGTCTTTTCTTGATTTTATTTTTTATAATGCAAAATTTCAAAGGTAGAGCAAATATTATAATGAATCCTCATGTAACCACTCCTCAGCTTCAAACGTTATCAATATTTTTTCCCATTTTGTTTTCTTATTCTCTTCAAATACTAGCCCCCCACCCCCATACACATTTTTCTTCTGGGGTATTTTAAAGCAAATTCTAGAATCCTATCATGTCAACACTAAATAGTCCAGTACATGTCTCTAAAAGGTACGTAAATTTAAGATCTGTAATTTTTCCTTTTCTCCACTTTGATCAAACTATTCATTTGTTAAATGAACTGAGTCATCTGTCCTGGAAGATTTCCCACATTGTCTGTTTTGGTCAACTGCATCTTCATGGTGTCATTTCACAGATTCCTACACACACACACACCCACCACCACCACCACCACCACCACCACCACCACCATATTTGTTGATAGTTATTATGACCAGTGGCTTGATAGATCTCAGTTTAATTCTCTGTCAAGAATATTTTACAGGTAGTTCTATATACTCAGTGTTGCAATCTATTAGGAGGTACAAAATGACTGTCATACACTTAAAGATATTAAGATTGATCACAATACTTGAGCCTGGTCATCCACTCATCTATTATAAAGTCTCTCCTCAAGAGTTTTAGCAGCCATGTTAATTGTTGTTAGATCCATACTTTCCTCAGGGATTATGAAATGGTGACTTTTCAAATGGTATCATTCCTTTGACATTTCATATCTAGACTTCTTCTGTAGCAGAACTTTGCTCAACTATTATCTTGAAATACAGTTCATAAAAAAAAAGTCAGGATAAATACTTGACTCTTTTCTTTTTTACCAACGTATACAATAATGAGTAGGTGCCCTCACAATCTCCATCAATGATTTGGGTATTATAATTACAAATTCATGAATTTTCACATATTTGATGTGTTTCAATCCTTCTGCAGAGCTTTTTTAATTATGTAAACATGCTCTATTGTCTCCAGTAATTAATGTTACAAAGGTGTCTGAAAATAAAATCTTTCCTTTGTAGGTGACCTGCCTTTGAAATTCAAAAGAACTATCAAGATATGTCTAATTTGGGTCTTATTTCATTCATCTTGCTTAGTACGTGTGAGTTCTTTTAATCTACAGACTCAAGACTTTCTCTAGCTAACAGAAGTTCCCTTCCATAAATTATTTTCACCATCTGTTCTCATCTGTACATCTCTTCTAAGTATACTGAATTTTCTAACTCTAGTCTTTATTTTTATTTTCTCTCCATAATTTTAATTAATTAAAATTTTTTAATTAATTCACTTTTCACATTGAATTCCACAGAGACTTTTTCAAGGTTGTCTTCTTATACACTGACTGGATGTTCTACAACATACAATCAGCTATATATAATTTAAATTTTTTAAAATTCTGTCTTTTCATATCTAGGAGCTCTTTGTTATTTTCAAATTATTACTTTCATCTTTAACAGTTTCATCCCAGAGCATGTGAGATTCCGTGATGTTCTAAACAGAGCTTAGGCGAAGAAGGACTGAAACCACAATACTCTGATCTACAAGAGTTGGAGGAAAACACAGAGTCCACAAAGAAGACAGTCTCATAGGTGCCTGAACTGTCATTTGTATTTTGTTGTTTTTGCCCCCCACCCATTTCTTCTTTCCTTTTCTTGCTTTTCTTTTCTTTCTTTCTTTTTTTCTTTCCCCTTTTGGTTTGGTTGTTTGCTTGATATGTCTGTGCATCTGCATGCTTTTGTTCCCTGTGTGTTTCTCAGTCTGTTTTCCTTTTCAGGGCTACTTCCAGAAATAAACCAAAGTACAATGGTGGAGAGTCCCAAATATCATTGAGTAGGGAAATAAAATACCAAAGGCACAACAAGAAAAACAGAGAGACACTATCAAAAGAACACTTCCTGAATGGACAGGCCTTGGACAGTCAATGAACCTCCTTTAATATAGCAATACTCACAGGTGCAGAGTGCATAACAAGCTTTTAAAACTGAAAAGAGACAGAAATAGCCAAAATGACAAAACAGAAGAAGACTCCTCTAAAGAAATTTTAGGAAGAAGTCACAGCCACTGAACTGCTCAAAACAGATATAAGCAACATAACTACGCAAGAATTTAGAACAACTGTCATAAAATTAATTGCTGGGCTTGAAAAAAGAATGGAAGTCATCAGAGAAGCTACTGATACAAAGACTAGGGACCTTCAAAATGGCTGAGACGAGTTAAAAAAGGCTATAAATGAGGTGCATAATAAAATGGAGGCAGCCACTGCACATATTGAAGAGGCAGGAAGGAGAATAAGTGAATTAGAAGGCACAGTTACAGAAAAAGAGGAAGCTGAGAAAAAGAGAGATAAACTGATCCAGGAGCAGGAAAGAAGAATTCGAGACCTGAGTGATACAATAAAACGGAACAATATCCATATCATAGGAATTCCTAAAGAAGAAGAAGAGGAAAGAGAAAAAGGAGCTAAAGGGATACTTGATCAAATTATAGCTGAGAACTTCCCCAACCTGGGGAAGGAAATAGACATAGAAATCCAAGAGGCACAGAGAACTCCCCTCAGATGTAACGTGAATCGACCTTTGACATGACATATCATAGTGAAACTGGCAAAATTAAAGATAAAGACAGAATTCTGAAAGCAGTTAGGGATAAAAGGGCCCTAACATATAAAGGGAAATCTATTGGAGTAGTTATAGACCTATCTACTGAAACTTGGCAGGCCAGAAAGGAATGGCAGGAAATCTTCAATGTGATGAACAGAAAAAATATGCAGCCAAGAATCCTCTATCCAGAAAGCTTGTCATTCAAAATAGGAGAGATAAAAGTTTTCCCAAATAAAAAAAAAATTGAGAGAATTCATCACCATTAAACCAGCCCTAAAAGATATCCTCAGAGGGACTCTCTGAGGGAAACGTTGCAAGGAATACAAGGTACCAGAGACACCACTACAAACATGAACACTACAAAGAACACAATGAATCTAAAGCCATATTTTCCAAAAATAATACTGAATAAAAATGTACTAAACACTGTAATCAAACGACACTGGGTAGCAGAGTGGATAAAAAACCAAAATCCATCTATTTTACTGTCCACAACAGACTCATTTTAGACCTGAAGATACCTTCAGACTGAAAGTAAGGGGATGGAGAAATATCTATCATGCGACTGGAAGCCAAAAGAAAGCTGGAGTAGCCATACTTATATGGGAAAAACTGGACTTTAAAGTAAAGGTTGTAACAAAAGATGAAGAAGGACATTATACAATAATTACAGGGTCTCTCCATCAGGAAGAGCTAACAATTATAAACATCTATGTACCGAATTTGGTAGCAGCCAAATACATAAACCAATTAACCACAAACAGAAACAATCTTATTGATAAGAATTTGCTAATTGCAGGGGTTTTTAACACTCCATTACAGCAATGGATAGATCAACCAGACAGAAAATCACTAAAGAAACAACGGACCTGACCAACACACTGGAACAGATGGAATTGATAGATATATTTAGAATTCTATATCCTGAGGCTAGGGAATTCATTTTCTTCTCGAGTGCACATGGCACATTCTCCAAGATAGATCAAATACTGATCTATCTGAAGCAGCCCTCTATAAATATAAAAGAATTGAGATCATACCATGCACACTTTCAGATCACAATGCTATGAAACTTGAAATCAATCACAGGAAAAAGTCTGGAAAAACTCCAAAAACATGGAGGTTAAAGACCACCCCACTAAAGAATGACTGGGCCAGTCAGGCAATTAGAGAAGAAACTAAAAAATATATAGAAACAAATGGAAATGAAAATGAAAATACAATAATCCAAACTCTCTCGGATGCAGCAAACATAGTCCTAAGAGGAGAGTATACTGCAATCCAGGCCCATTTCAATAAACTAAAAAGGTGCAAATTCAAAATCTAACAGAGCACCTAAAGGAACTAAAGGGGAGAAGCAAGAGCACTCCAAACCCAGCAGCAGAAGAGAAATAATAAAGATCAGGGCAGAAATAAACAATATAGAATCCAAAAAAAACCCCAAAAAACCCCACAGTTGAACAGATCAATGAAAACAAGAGTTACTTTATTGAAAGAATAAACAAAATTGATAAACCTCTAGCCAGGCTCTTCAGAAAGAAAAGAGAAAACACCCAAATAGACAAAATCATGAATGAAAATAAACTTATTACAACCAATCCCTCAGAAATACAAGCAATCATTAGAGAATACTATGAAAAATTATATGCCAACAAACTGGACAATCTAGAAGAAATGGACAAACTCCTAAACACACATGTACTACCAAAATTAAAATGGGAAGAGATAGAAAATATGAACAGACCCATAACCAGTGAAGAAATCGAATCAGTTATCAAAAATCTCCCAATAAATAAGAGCCCGGGGCTAGATGGCTTCCCAGAGGAATTCTACCCAACATTTAAAGCAGAGTTAATACCCATTCTTCTCAAGCTACTCCACAAAATAGAAATGGAAGGAAAACTTCAGGGCGCATTCCACAAAGCAACATCCCTTTGCTTCCCAAACCAGACAGAGACTCAACAAAAAAAGAAAAGAGGTCAATATCCTTAATGAATACAGATGCAAAACTCCTCAACAAGATACTAGCAAACTGAATTCAATAGCATATAAAAAGAATTATCCATCATGATTGAGTGGGATTCATTCCTGGGTTACAGGGCTGGTTCAATATTCACAAAGCCATCAATGTGATCCATCACATTAACAAAAGGAAGGATAAAAACCACATGATCCTGTCGATATACGCAGAAAAAGCATTTGACAAAATACCGCATCCTTTTTTAATAAAAACCCTTGAGAAAACTGGGATAGAAGGAACTTACTTGAACATCATATAAGTCATTTATGAAAAGCCCACAGCTAATACAATCCTCAATGGGGAAAAACTGAGAGCTTTCTTGTAAGATCAGGAACACCACAAGGATCTCCACTCTCACCATTGTTGTTTATTTATTTTTTTTATAAATTTTTTAACATTTATTTACTTTTGAGAGACAGAGAGACAGAGAGATAGAGCATGAGCGCAGGATGGTCAGAGAGAGAGGGAGACACAGACTCAGAAGCAGGCTCCAGGCTCTGAGCTATCAGCACAGAGCCTGAAGAGGGGCTCAAACCCACGAACTGTGAGATTTGGACTTGAGATGAAGTCGGCCACCTAACCGACTTAGCCACCCAGGCACCCCACACCACTGTTGTTTAACAGAGTGCTGGAAGTCCTAGCATCAGCAATCAGACTACAGAAGGAAATAAAAGGCATCAGAATTGGCAAAGATGAAGTCAAACTTTCACTTTTCACATACGACATGATACTCTACATGGAAAACCCAAAAGACTCCCTCAGAAGCCTACTAGAACCGATCTATGAATTCAGCAAAGTTGCAGGGTACAAAATCAATGTACAGAAATTGGTTGCAATTTTATACACGAATAATGAAGCAACAGAAAGAGAAATCAAGAAACTGATCCCATTCATGATTGCACAAAAAACCCATAAAATACCTAGGAATAAACCTAACCAAAGATATAAAAGACCTGTATTATGAAAACTATAGAAAACTTATGAAAGAAATGGAAGAAGACACAAAGAAATGGAAAAACATTCCATGCTCATGGATTAGAAGAATAAACACTGTTATAATATCCTTATTACCCAAAGCAATCTACACAATGCAATCCCCATCAAAAGTACAACCAGCATTCAAACTATCCTAAAATTTGTATGGAACCACAAAAGACCCCAAATAGCCAAAGGTAGAACAAACTATCCTAAAATTTGTATGGAACCACAAAAGACCCTGATTAGCCAAAGTTATATTGAAGAAGAAAACCAACACGGGAGATATCACAATCCTAGACTTTAGCCTCTACTCCTAAACTGTCATCATCAAGACAGTATGGTATTGGCACAAAAACAGACACATACACCAATGGAATAGAATAGAGAGCCCAGAACTGGACCCACAAATGTACGGCCAATTAATTTTTGACAAAGCAGGAAAGAGTATCTGATGGAAAAAAGACTGCCTCTTTAGCAGGTGGTGCTGGGAGAACTGGACAGCAACATGCAGAAGAATGAAACCAGGCCACTTTCTTACACCATACACAAAAATAAACTCACAATGGATGAAGGAGCTCAATGTAAGATAGGAAACCCTCAAAACCCTAGAGGAAAATGCAGGAAACAACCTCCTTGACCTCAACCGCAGCAATTTCTTATTCAACACATCCCCAAAGGCAAGGGAATCAAGAGCAAAACTGAACTATTGGGACCTCATTAAGATAAAAAACTTCTGCACTGCAAAGAAAATAATCAGGAAAACTAATAGGCAACTGATGGAATGGGAAAAGATAGTTGCAAATGACTTATTGGATAAATAGGTAGTATCCAAAATCTATAAGGAACTCACCAAACCCTACACCTGAAAAACGAATAATCCTGTGAAGATATGGGCAGAAGACATGAATGGACACCTCTCTAAAAAGGACATCCAGATGGCCAACAGACACATGAAACAATGCTTAGCGTCACTCAGCATCAGGGAAATACATATCAAAACCACACTGAGATACCACCTCACACTGGTCAGTGGCTAAAATGAACAAATCAAGAGACTATAGATGCTGGCGAGGGTGTGGAGAGACGGGCACCCTTCTACACTGTTGGTGAGAATGTAAACTAGTGCAGCCACTCTGGAAAACTGTGTGGAGATTCCTCAAAAAATTAACAATAGAACTCCCCCATGTCCCAGGAATAGCACTGCTAGGGATTTACCCAAGGGATACAGAAGTGCTGATGCATAGGAGCACATGTACCCCAATGTTCATAGCGGCACTTTCTACAATAGCCAAATCATGGAAAGAGCCTAAATGTCCATCATCTGATGAGTGGATCAAGAAGATGTGGTATATATATATACAATGGAGTACTATATGGTAATGAGGAAGAATGAAATATGGCCATTTGTATCAAAGTGGATGGACCTCGAGGGTATCATGCTGAGCAAAATAAGTCAGGCAGAGAAGGACAGATACCATATATTTTCTCTCATAGGTCTAATAGGAGAAACTTAACAGAGGACCATGGGGAGGGGAAGTGAGGGAAAAGAGTTAGGGAGAAGGAGGGTGGCAAATCATGAGAGACTCTGGAATACTGAAAATGAACTGAGGGCTGTAGGGGTAAGGGGAAAGGAAAGGGAGGTGATGGTTATGGAGGAGGGCACTTGTGGGGAAGAGCACTGGGTGTTATATGGAAACCAACTTGACAATAAAGTATAAGAAAAAGAAATTAATACTTTCACTATGTAGGGGTAAATTTTTCAGAAAAGTTGCAAATACAATACAATAAAACCCATATATTCTTTATCTAGATGTCATAATCTATGATTAACATTTTGCCTCAGTTCATTATTTTTCATGTCTACTTACCTGTTTCATTTATTAATGGAATGTCCAATTTATTCACACTAAAAATATTTTTAAACTTTTTTTTGTGGTAAATTTGTCTTATAGAAGGTCATTTGTTCTAATGATTAAGACTGGTCCCTCTTTTGACCATTATTTTGCACAAAATCTAAGGAGGCACTCATACTGAGGTTCCTGCACAACACTGAGAATGAGTATCTCCTTAATAATGTTGCATTTATTGCCAAAATGTAAGGAGACATTAACTCTTGGGTTTAAACAAGTACCAAGTTAACACTTGCACAACCTCCAAGAATTAGTGGTTTCTCAAATTTTATACTGTAGGGTTGCCTTTCTTGTTTTACCCTAGTCCTAGCCTTGCTCTGCACTTTGTTGTGGGTCTTCTCATTTTTTATTTTGTCTGTTTCTTACTATTACAGACTGAAGTGTAGCCAGTACTAGCAGTTGAGAAGGGCTCTGTCATAGTTTGTATGTATGTGTTCAAATTCTATAGATATGTTCCTCTTCTTCATGCCGTAAAGGGAAAGCTAATTGGTGCCTCTTTCAGGTTTATCATCAATAATGTATCCTAAAGTGATCCCTCCAAAATACACCAATGACACTCAGTTTACCATTTGTTGCTAATTTGCTTTTACAAAGCATTTAGCAAATCAGCCAAACTTGTAAATCATTCTTTATCATCAAAGTACACACATAATTTATTTACCTCATTCAGATTCTTTTCCTATATGGGGACAGTTTTGTATCCATAAGAAAAAAAAATGGCAATTCAATCCTTAGCTGGAAAACTGTGACAGGCACTTTAATCCAGTTACTCCAGAATATATTAATATAAAAGAACAAACTCTCAAAATCACACTTAGTTACTGTACAAAACTGGTTTCAAAAGTCAAGCATTCTAAACATGGTTTATTTGTAAAACAAAATTTAGCATTTTTATCTTTTCCGTTAAATACAGTCAGAAAAATCAAGAGGCAAATTCTTAGAGATGTTCTTGATTCTATGGTTGTTCATTCTTCCAGTTTGCAAAGGCCTTAAGTGGGTTACAGCTACTGCACATTTGTCTGTCAAATTTGCCTCATAGGTACAACAGGGCTGGGACTAGAGTGAGGCAAGGCAGTGCCTGAGAACACAAGCTTCAAGGAGGCATTCACTCTTAGGATGGTGCACATGTAAAGTCTGCACTTAAACCAACAGAAGAGAAGTGCCTCCTTAAATTTTGTGCCCTGTAAGCCTTTCTTGCCTCACTCTAGTTTAGGCCCTGCAGTACAAACGTCTAAATATATTTTAAATATGTATTTTTAAATGTTTATTTATTTATTTTGAGAGAGAGTGAGAGGGCATATGTGCAAAGAGAAAGAATCCTAAGTAGGCTCTATGCTATCAGCGCAGAGCCCAACACAGGGCTCAATCTCATGTACAGTGAGATCATAACTGGAGTCAAAATCAAGAGTCGGACACTTAACCAACAGAGCCACCAGGCATCCCATATGTTTCAGAATTGATAAAGCAGATGCCAAAAAAGTGGGAATATTTTCAATATCCTCACCAGTGATTTTATGCTCTGAAAATTACCATATCTTTTCAGGCATCATTACATAAATGCAGTGAGCTGATTTTGAAGCAAATACTATTTAAGTTTTGCTAGCTTGGGTTTCTTATTTGTGGAGTTTTATTTGTCTTTGTATTCTATTGTAATACTGTTCCTAGCCCTCTTTATGCTCAGTTGCAAAATATTTTCATGACTTTCCTTTGAGATCTATGATTATTTTCAAGTGTCATTTAAAAATGACTGTTTTGGGGCACCTGGTGGCTCAGTCGGTTAAGCATCTGACTTCATTTTGGCTCAGGTCCTGATCTGACAGCTTCATGAGTTCAAGTCCCACATCAGGCTCTAAACTGACAACGCAGAGCCTGCTTGGGATTCTCCCTCTCTCCGCCCGTTGGTCACTCTCTCTTTCTCTCAAAATAAATAAATAAACTTAAAA